>NC_037670.1:81731604-81927119 GCF_003255815.1 Theropithecus gelada
TGTGTCTGCAGGAAGGTCACAGCCATTTCCATGTCTCGGCACTCACATCTGTCAGCCAGGGATCCAGCACACAGTTTCTATGAGGGCCAAACTCCAGAAATGCTTCCGCAGCTGTTGTGTGCAGGGCTGGCTAGGCTACAGCCCTGGGAAACACCCAGAGAAACGCTAGACAGAGACACCTGCAGGGAGCCCTTTGCAGGCAGCATCCCTTTCTTCTTCACGTCTGCAGTCCTGGGGATCAATGTGGTGCTGGCCACTTGGCGGTCCACAGAATGTGGTGGACTGAGCTGAACACACTCCATAGGGTCTCTCCTGATACTAAGATGCTATGCCACCCCCAGAGCCCTGCCCAGTCCCAGAAGTACTCCCTACACACTGGCACCCCACTAGCAGCACAGCTCACAGATCCTGGGAACTTCCTACCCACCACCACCTCCTCCCCAACCACAAGGACGAGCCACCCCTCCACACTCCCGGCCAGCCCAGAGGGGTCCCAGCTGGGAAGTCTGGGCACCCTAGCACAGGGTTTTGCTCAGCCACTGACTGCTGGGTCATCTTAGGTGATGCCATTTTCCTTCTCTGGACCTCAGTTTCTCTGTCTGCAACATGAGGGTAACAATTCCCTGCTGCCGGCCCCTAACATGAACTTTGAGGATCGGGTGCTCCTCGGCAGGGGAGGAGGTGCTGTGGAAGTGGAAGATGGAGGCTGTGTGAGCTGGAAGGCTCTGGCTATGGAGGAAGTCCCTAGACTGAAAGCTGCCTGGCTGCACTTATGCCTGGCCCTGGCACAGCCATCTCCAGAGATGTGTGCATCCTCCCCAGTGGGGCCAAAGAGACCCCATGGGAGTACAGATGGGTTTTCCCTCCTCCGCCTAAGCTGCAGCTTCCAATGCTTGTCTTCCAGGGAGGTGGCCCCTGGAATTAAGCCGCTCACTTCAAGGCAGGGGGCGGAGGCTCTCCCCAAACAGTTAATGTCTACCCTGGAAGCCTCACCTCTCCCCTTTCTGAACCAGTTACCTGCTCACAAAGGTCAACTCCAGCTAACACTGATCTACCTGAGGCTGAGTGCCAACCCCCGCTGAGGGCTAAGCCCTAACCCCCCTCACCCCTGCCCCAGACCAAGTTGACCCTGAGCACATGCTGAGCCCTGACCCAGCCCCTGATGCCCACTTCCCAAGTCCTGTCCCCAGCCACTCATCCTACCAGGAGCATCAGTCAGAAAGGATGAGTGGCTCAGTGCCACCGTCCCCCTGCAGAGGTCCCAGACCCCAACAGGTGCTTCTGAGGCTGGGTCAGGAACACCATCTTGGTCTATGGAGGACAAACCCTTATCACCTGAGCAGCTGGAACCAACCTACAGGAAAGGGAGTGAATGCTGGTCTGAGGACACAGGCAGGGGGTCCTCTTGGGCTTTCTTGGGGACTCGCGGGCTTAAATTTGTTCTGGAAACAAGAGGAAAAAACCGGAGAGCTGTTGTGGGCAGATCTGAAGGGGCTTTTCGGCCCCACACATAACTCTGGCACCCCAGGGGACTCCGGCACAGCCCTGGAATCTCCCTCTCCCCTCAATCTCTGCCCTCTCACCTCCCCTGAGCCTGGCATTCTCCCCTCCTCCCAGTGCAGACACCTCCCAGCTCAAAGCCAGCTCTGCCAAGCACTCTGGGCTGAGGGGGCTTTCACACAGGCTAGAACCCACCAGGGGCCTCTTCTTCCAGGAAGCCTAATTTTGTACACTTGTTTAATGCTATCTTTTCATCTGTGCATTCCTTGAGGGCAGGGATGATGGTGCTGTCAAGCTTGGGGTGAAAGGCCTGCCCGCACCATAGCCATGGCATCCTCCTTCCTCCTGGATTCATGTCACTTCACTGATAACTAGTTCCCTCAGCTGTAACATGGTGATTCTATTTGACAGTGGCTTACCTATTCCACCAGATTCGCTGGATGTTTGCGGGTGTTAAATGTGCATGGATGTGGTCGTGAGTATTGCCAAGTGACCTACAGCTCTTAGCAGTGTGGTCAATTGGATTACTACTCACATTGGCCGACAGGGTCTCCATGACCCTGTCACTCAAACATGTTGCTGGACAGAATGGGATCAAGCTGATCCCCTGTCCTCTGTGGGCACTCCCACTTGGCTCACAGACTTCATCCATCTGAGTTTTTAATCATGGGCACTCAAGACTAGCAGAGGTTTGGCTTTCTCTAAAAAAAAAAAAAAAAAAGGATTTGCTGAGATTGCAAAGCGATTTGTTTTTTAATGCCAGAAGCAAACCAACTAGCTGGATCTTTAAATGTCCCAGATTAATAGAGTACTTAAATGTATAAACCATGTGCTAATTACAAGTAGCCCTTATCTATGCATTAGGAAGACCTAACAAGACTCAAGGCTCCTGTGTGTGGAGAACCTGAAACCTTGGCTCACACTTCTTTCCCACCAGGCCCTGGGGATTCTTGCTGCCCAAAGCAGAATGTCTGAACTGGCAAAGTGTGTTCAGGGTTCAGTAGGGTATCCTATTTAGTATGGAAAGCTGAGAGGACCCCCCAGAGAAGAGGCTGGGGGCCCTCAGTAGAAGAACAAATCCTACTAGGAAGGGGAGGAAATCAAGACCACTAGAGCTCAAATGAGAGATGAGGTTGACTTAGCTTCCTGCCAGCTTCAAATATGGGAGACAACTGTTAGTGTGTGACCAGATCCACACCCAAGCAGGAGAAACTGAGGCCAGACACAAGGGCAGTGTCCAACACTAGACAGGAGATGAGGCGAGCAGCGGGGCCCTATTTTGCGAATCCTTGAGATGAAGGCAGGAATGATATATCTAGGGCAGGTTATGTAGTAGCAGAGGGCTGGCCTCCCACCCCACAGTGCAGGGCCTCTAAGACTTTATGATTTATATTGATGAATAATTTTCCTCTACATAATATACACATATAAGCAAGAATTGGTAAAAACTAGCAAAACCATGAAAATAAAAACAGTAAAAGGATAGCAAAAAAAAAAAAAAAAAGTACTTTTTCCAATGTGACGTAATCATTGCATAGGCAGAAAAAACCTGGCTGAACACCTCAGGCCCTGTGCTAGTCCCCCACCCCTGGGAAAGGGTTTCACATGGGAAGTCCCCAGGCTGAACAGATTGACAGACCAAGAGCAAGCTCCACCTCCCTAAGGAAGCCTCAAGGAGCCTTAGGGAAGGATCTGGGATTTGGTCTCTGAGCAGTTCCTGCTTCTTCCCCCTAGGAGAATGACTGAGGAAGGGGGCCCTAGGGGAGCCCTGTACTGGGATTTCTCACCGTCCCACTTGTCATCTGTCCCACAGGGCAGCCATCAAGGTTGTGACCCACGTCTCTGATAAAGGCAGTACCATGTACCCAGTGACGCACCTAGTGAAGATACCTCAGCTCCTCCTCACTTGCTTTCTTCTGAAGGAGCAGAGGAAGCCACACATAGGGCTTTTGCCTTACCAGCAGATGGACCCCAGGGACTGCCCTCAGAACCAGAGTGTGCCCATCCACCCCCACCAGCCAACCACAGGGGACTACCAACCTTCCTCCCCAGCATCAGAAATGTCCTCATACCCCACACACCCAGCTGGTCATGCTCCCATTCACAAGGCCAGAGATGGGAGGTAGAAGGTGCTCTGTCTGATTTCAGAATGAGACAGGGCAGAGAGAAGTGGGAGAGGGCAGGCAAAGATAGGCTGTTAGGGACATGACTGCAGAAATACTTCTTGCAAATCAAGTGGCCATGAAGTGGAGAAAGCCCTACGCTCTATGGTAAGAGGCTGCCCTCTAACCCAAGAATCCTCAAACAATCAGATGTTCATCGGAAAGGAAGGAGTTGAAGAAATAAGACCACATGCAGAGGTAGAGCTGCCCTGAGGGCCAGTGGAGGAAAGAAAGTACCTCCCTTCCAACACCCAGACCAGTGAAAATGTGTCCACCTGACTCCCTAGTGGGAACTGGGCAACTTCCACAGTCTGGGCTGGGGGTGGGAATATCAGGCAACAGTGTATCAAAGGTATTCATGAGCTTCCCGTAGAACCAGGAACCCCAAAGGAAATTCAACTTCTAACCAACCAAGAACCTACCTCCCTTAAGAAATCTGGTGTTTTCCATCTTGACTCCTAGTCAGTCTCTCTGTCAGGCTCTCTCTCTCTCTCTCTCTCTCTCGCTCTCTCTCTCTCTCTCTCTCCCCCTCTCCCTCTCTCTCTCTTCCTGCCCATCCATATCATGGTCATGCAACTGAGGAGCTCCTGGGTTTGCTTAATGCTGGAAGGGCAACTATATTAAAGGCTGTTTAATCAGAAGAAGATCTGCAAATGCCGATGCTAGGTCACCCTATCAGCAAAGCACAGGCCTTCTTCTGCCTGTGACCTGAATGCAGGGCCCGCGCGGCTGTCAGCAATGGCTGTGGCATCCACACAATGGTACTTACAAGTAGATGCTGGACTCATTGCCTCCCATGTCTGGAGACTGAAGCTTCTGCACAAGGATGACGATAATGCCAATAAAAAGCACAAAGTTAACCTGAGGAGCGGAAAAGAAAAAAAAAAAAAGCAAATGGACATGATTCTGGGCAAAGACTTTCTATACCTCTGCCTCAGCATAGGCTATTATTCCTCCAGCAGGACCCTCCCCCACCTAGTCAAGATCCCATCTACACTTTTAATCCAAGATGGCGGCATGATAACTCGCATTTCTCTCTCCAGCCTCCCACAGTATCATTGAAATGAAGGAAGAGATAGAAGAAAAAGAATTCCATAGAAGTACGGGAAATAGGAAAGGACATCACGAGTAAGTCAGAAAAGTAAACCATTTCTAAAAGAGAAAGAGAAAACAGGATCAGGGTGATGGGAAAACTACAGCCCAAAAGAGATAAAGTAAGGCTATTGCAGAAGTGAGAGTTGTTCTTTAGAGAAATTCCAAGTTCAGAGTCATCAAATATGGGGAACCAGAATGGACAGCCATAAGCATTGCTAATTAAAGGGCTGCCTGGGAGTGGCAATAGTAGCATTGCCTTCAGATAAAGACTGGGGACAAAAGCTTCCTCAACAAAGTAGGAAGCTACGTGAACAGTCACAAAGGAGGAGGAAGGGGAGCAAAGAAACAGAAACAAGGCACAATGACAGGCCTACCCAGTTCTACACAATGTCCTTTGGGTGTAGCCAAAGCAGCCCTTGGAGAAGAAAATGAAGAGCCAAAAACTAACTGATTAAAAAAATAATAAATACTGGAAAACACTTAAGCATTCAAATCAAAAGCTAGGGAAAGATTACCACAAATGTAACTTATATAAGAAAGAAATTAATAATTATAAAAAATTATCAGAAAGAAATAAGAAAAAATAGGAGAACTGATCAATAAAAATAAAGTTTTATTTTTGCTTTTATCTTGTTTGTTGGTTTTTACAGATAAATTTAATGACAAAGCCTGTTCCATGAGGGCAGGATTCTGTCAGTCTTGTTCTCTGCTACATGCCCAGTTTGATCAGTGTCTGAAGTTTACAAAAATAAGCAATGGGGAAAGGATTCCCTATTCAGTAAGTGATGCTGGGATTGCTGGTTCACCATATGCAGAAGAGTGAAACTGGACCCCTTCCTTACACCATATTCAAAATTTAACTAAAGATGAATTAAAGACTTAAAGGTAAGACCTCAAACTATAAAAGTCCTAGAAGAAAACCTAGGAACCACCATTCTGGACATAGGCCTTGGGAAAGAATTTATAGCTTTCTCCTCAAAAGCAATTGCAACAAAACCAAAAATTGACAAGTGGGACCTGATTAAACTAAAGAACTTCATAGCAAAAGAAACTGTCAACAGAGCAAACACACAACCTACAGAATGGGAGAATATATTTGCAAACTATGCATCCAACAAAGGTCTAATATCCAGCATCTATGAGGAACTCAATTCAACAAGCAAAAGACAAATACTTTTATTAAAAAGTGGAAAAAGATATAAACAGATACTTCTTAAAAGAAGATGTACAAGCAGCCAGCAAACATATGAAAAAATGCTCAACATCACTAATCATCAGAGAAATGAGAATCAAAACCACAGTGAGACTCCATCTCGCATCAGTCAGAATGGCTATTACTAAAAAGTCAAAAGACAACAGATGCTGGGGAGGCGGCAGAGAAAAAGGAACATGGAAACACTGTTGGTGGGAATGTAAATTAATTCAGCCATCATGGAAAGCAGTTTGGAGATTTCTCAAAGAACTTAAAACAGAACCATCATTAGACCCAGCAATCCCATTACTGAGTATATGCCCAAAGGAAAATACATCATTCTACAAAAAAGACATATGCATTTGTTTGTTCATCACAGCACTATTCACAATAGCAAAGACATGGGATCCACCTAGGTGCCCATCAACAGTGGACCGGATAAAGAAAATGTGGCACATATATACCATGGACTACTACATAACCATAAAAAGAATGTAGACACATCCTTTACAGCAACATAGATGCAGCTGGAGGCCATTATCCTAAGTGAATTAACACAGAAACAGAAAACCAAATACCACATGTTCTCACTTAGAAGTGGGAGCTAAACATTGGGTACTCATGGACATAAAGACAGCAAAAGTGGACACTGGGAACTACTAGACAGCAAGGGAGGATGGGGGGCAAGGGTCGAAAAACTAACTATTGGGTACTATGCTGACTACCTGGGTGATGGGATCAACTGTGCCTGTAACTTCAGCATCATGTGATATACCTATGTAACAAACCTGCACGTGTATTCCCTGGATCTAAAATAAAAGTTGAAATTATTTTTTAAAAAATGAAAAAAAATCAATACCTGGTACTTAGTAATACTGCTAACTGTATGTGTTAGTCAATGAAAAAGGAAAAAATATAATTAAACATATTTAGGAATGAGAAAGATGGCAAGACAATAAACACACACAATATTTTAAATGATGAGAGAAAATTGAACAAAATGAGGAAACAAATATTAACAAAATCAACCTAAGAAGAGATAGAAAATCTAAGTAGAACAATAACCTCAGAAGAAATTAAAAAGTAGTTAAAGGTGTATGCATTAAAAGGTACCAGGTCTAGATAATTTTATAGACCAGTTCCAGAATAACATTAAGAAAGATGTAATTGACATACTGCTTAATTGTTTCAAGGCAAATTAAAAAACAAAACAAAACAAAAAAGAACCTTCAGGATTACCTATGAGGCTAACAAAATTTTGCTACGAAAACAGAATGAGGAGAGAAAACACACAGATACACACATGCGTACCTAAGACCGCAGAATTTTATGAACAATGCCAAAAACTTTAAACAAAGTATTAAAAAACAAAATTTATCAATACAGTAAAAGAATAAACAGATCATGTTAATAAAGGTTTTACCCCAAAAACGCACCCCCAAAAATCTAATATTTGTTACAATAACAGACTAAAACAACGAGCTTCCATTATCCCCCATAAGATCAGCAAGTGTAATTCAGCAAAGACATGGGAAATGAGCGCTCTTGTACCTTGCTCATTGAAAGCAATCTGATCTGCATGAAAATGTTAAATGTACATACTCTTCATCCCAGAAATTCCACTCTTGAGATTTATTCTAAAGACATATTCACATATGCTCAAGATATGCACAAATATGTTCATTGTGGCACTGTTCATAACGAAGGAAAACTGGAATACTATAAATATCCATCACTAAATAAATGATTACTTGAATGAATGCCTCCAAAACACATTTGATACAATTTGTCACCCATTCCTGATTTTAAAAAAACAAAAAACAAAACAACAACAACAAAGAAACACTGAAGCCAACAAGAAAAACTTTCCCGATTCAATGAGGGGTAATTGCCAAAACTAGAGCAAACACCAGCCCTACAAAAACAAGGGCTAAAAGATGTAAACACTGGAAAGAAAGAGCAAAATCTATTTTCATTTGACGATTATATAATTTTCTGCCTAGAAAATCCAGGAGAACCAACTGAAAAGGTATAAAAACCAGTAAGAGAGTTCAGAAGCATAACTAAGAAAAGACACAATACATAAAAAACAATAGCTTTCCTGTACACTAGCAATAGTCGATTAGAAAATACAATGAAAGAATGATTCCCAGACCCACTTAAAGCCCAAACTGGAAAACACCTTAGAGGTAAACATAGCAAGAACAGGGAAGAAAACTAAAAAGCTTAACCAAAATGACTCTGTAAGAAAGACTGAATACTTGGAGAATCATGCCACATTCTTGGAGAGGATGACTCAGTCTTTTAAGAAAATAAATTCTCTTCCAAATTAGTCTGTAAATGCAATGCAATTCCTACACAAATCTTAATTACACTCGTTTGGTGCAACTCGACAAGGATATTCAAAAGTACACCAGAAAGAGTAAACGTGCAAGGAAAATTTGAAGAAAACAAAAGAATAATGAAGGGATAATCTGCATACCAGAACATGCTACAAGGTTACAGTAACTAGCATAATGGTGCATCTGCCATGGGAATGGACAAATAGATTAGTAACCTAGAATAGAAAGTCTGGAACCAAAGACCAGTATATTGAGTGTTTATAATAAAATGACATTTCAACATAATGGAAAAAGGATTCAATAAAAAGGATTGAGAGGGTAGGATGTCCATCCACTGAAAAAATAAAATTAGATAAAATTGAATATCATTTCAGACCAGACAAAACAATAAAATTTCAGCTGGATTGAAGATGCACATGTAATAGCCCACAAAAAGTGTAGACTTTGTTTTACATCCACAAAAGTGTTACGAAACAAGAATAACACTTTTATATCTTGGGTTGGGAAAGGCCTCCATCAACCAGAAATAAGGCTTGGAATTAACTAAGAGAAATCTTGACCATTTGACAGTATAAATGCTACGCACAAATCGCAATATACTTACAACATATACAACATAGGAAGTGTTAACTATCCTTTAAACTGTAACTAAAAAAATCTGATAGAAAACCGAACAAGAGAAATAAACAGGAATATCCACAATAACAACAAATTGCCAATTAATGTTTGGAAACAAATGCTCAGACACCCTAGCGAGATGGAGAAATGTACATTAAAATTAGAAGCCAGCAATCCTCCATAAACCTGTGCAAAAAATTAAATGATTGATATTATAAGTGTAGACAATGAAATGGGGAAGTGAGCCACTCTTCCTCAGGAGGCATAAATTGTTAAAGGGTTTTTGCAAAGCAATTTGGGATCTGAAATTTTAAACGTGTACCCCTTTCAACCCAGTAATTCCACTTCTAAGGATTTATTCTAAAGAAATATTTCCACATGCTCAAAATTATGCACAAAACTATTTCTATATTTTGTAATAAGGAAAAAATGGGATAATCTAAATCTCCAGTGCTAGGGGAATAGCTAAAGAGTTTGTGCATCCCTGTTACAGATTATCATGCAGCCATGACGGAGGAGGAAGTCAGGGTTGTGTGGGGACTCTTTCATTTCTCTTCCTTACATGCCTTTCTGCCCAGGACCCTGTCTCTTTCTTTCCTCTTCATCCCAAGGACACTCACCATGATAGAGCCAACCACAGGGCCTTTGATCACCCACCACAGAGCTGTGCTGTCATTCATATCCCAGCAACTGAAAGATGGACAGAGAGAAGCGAGATCGCGTCCGTGAGTCGGCAGCATAGAAGCCTGCAGGACACTGCCCCATCTAGCTGGGCGCCCAACACTTTCACCACTGCAGCTCTCTGAGGAGAAGAGAGCTCTGGCTAGAAGAAGAGCTCTCCAGCGGGCTGCAGACTCCAGCCTGGTCCTGGCTCTGAAAATCCCCTCCTTCTGAGCCTCTATCTTTCCCTCCGCTCACCTATCAAGGCAGGGCATGAAGCCCAAAAGTCAGGATCACCAGTGAACTCCTAGGAAAGGACCATTTTTCCCCATAAGACCCACAGCTCTTAGGATGTGACCTCCCCCTCAACATGCTTCCTCCCCTCCCTAAAAGGAAAACAGACACTCAGCTGAGTGCAGAAGTAGACGAGGGCTCAGAGACCTAGCACATTCTCTTGCTGGGTTGCTGGCTGAGACGCAGCTGGGTGGGTCACCTGCATGGGGCCAGGGCTCAGGTGGTGCCCAGTGCTGGGCTTTAGTCTGGGCCTGGCATTGAATGGTGTGTTGGGGGCAGTTCATGTGAAGTCAGGGCAGCTACTGAGAACCCATCTGTAAGAATCTACTCTGTGCTGTGGCCCTGACTCCTGAGCGTGTACTAACCCTGTGTCATCAAAGTAGAGTCTCAGCGTAGCCCACACCGTCACGCACACGGTTGGAGTCCCTGGGAGAACAAGAAAAAGAGGTCCATGAGAACAGGAAAACCAATATGGCCAATGTCCACTGCAGACCTGGGGCTCCCAGAGGCTATCGTTCCCCCATGAGACTTGGAATTCCTGGGAATTCTAACTGTTCCTCACACCCAGGCCTCCTAAGGGTCTGTATCTCCCTCAGACCAAGGGCTGTCTTATCTCTCAGAGGACTCCTGGGCATAACTCCACCCTGAGACAATGGGCTGTCCACAGGCAAGAAGAATGAGAAAGAGTCCAAGAAAGAGCCTAGGCCATTAGACTCGGGCAGGGCAGTGCCTCCTCCTCACCTGACACTTCCTGAAGGCGGAACCAAAGACACACCTGGACACACCTGACCACAGGACCTGAGCCTGTCCAAGCCACAGCCAGGAACCTACCCCAGCCAATAATGGTGTACCAGTAGAAGTATCTCCTTTCAGGGAAGAAGGTCTCCACCAGCAGAGTGAAGAGGTACAGGCCCTCGATGAACAGCCAGAAGTAGTTGGACACAACACAGTAGTGGAAGAAAACCATGATGGCCTTACATTCCACCTGCAAGGAGAAGCACCAGGGTGAGGGGCGTGAGCCCAACAGGAACAGGAGCAGGGGAGAATCCTAGGGCCCTTTGGCTCTGGCATGCTCAGGCTCAAACATCCCAAGGATCTAAGAGAGTCAATATTCCTGGATCAAAGAGTTGAAAATTGCAGCATCCCATGATTCTGAGTCAAAGCTGTTCATGGAGGCAAAACTGCATACACAGGACAAAAACAGGTGGCAGACACAGAGCTTCCTCATGACTAGCTCATCCTCCTTCACTTTCCTGCTCCTACCCTATCTCCCACAGAGGAGGGGAGGAAGGAGAGAATCAGCCAGAGGACTCTGCAGGAGGCTCCTTGGTATAATGAGGATTTGGACACCTTTCTGGTGGGGGGATACATATTCCTGGCTTCCAGAACTCTCTACTCATAGAGGCTCCCCAAGCATGTCCTCTGGTCAAGGCCCTGGACTTTACACTCTTCTTCCTAACTTACCTCCTCAAAGACCAGCTTCTCCGCATGCTACCTCCTCCAGAGGTATGAGACCTGGGGAGGTGTCTCTAAAGACCTCTGGCCAATCAGCACCTGGGCTCCATCCCAGGCTAGTTAAATGACCAGGGGCTGGGTAAGTCCTCTCTCAGCATCAGTTTCCTCGTCAGTCAAGTGGGATTTGGTGTTCCCAGCTGACCTTCCTCCACTGCCTTGCCAAATGAAACACCCAGGGTAAGAGACAGGAAACATTTTGGCTGGAAGTGATGTCGTACATTGGCTCATCGCCTACTAGTAACTTAATTCATAAGTTTTCACATAAACCAGGGGTGGTGGGGCAATGCCTTCACCTGCAGGAACACACTTGACCTGCAGGATGTCAGGCAGGTAATGTGCGTCCTAGGGAACCAAGGGGATGGTGCAGGGCCTTCCAGGCAGAGCCCTAATGGGCCTGCTCAGCTCACTCACTGTGGAGATGAAGCAGTGGTTGCTGTCTTGCTCCGCATACAGAATCCAGTCTTTGATGAAGACGGAGATCGCCCTCAGCATGAACGACACAAACAGGTTCATGTGGATGAAGTTGCGTGTGCAGTGTAGCTTCCTACATGAGTGGGCCAGGGGAGAAAGAAGCCTTGGACCCCACAGCATTTCACACCCACTCTCTATGTGGGCATCTGTGGTGGGCCAACTCTGTGGCTTTATCTCAGCAGGTCTCCCACCCAGGCCACCCTTCTGCCAACCTCTAAATCCTCACTGACTTTCAGGCCCCTAGAACCCAGATCCACCACCCCACATGGCCAGACTTCTCCCTCCTGTGGCCTCTGACTATCTAGACCAGGAAGACAAAAGCAAGGAATGCAGATTTCCTGCCCAGGCTCTGCCTGGCTGCATAGCCCTGTACAAGTCAGTTGCCCTCTCTGGGGTGAAGTTTCCCATCTGTTATCCTTGGGGTCGGGGAAATGTCTTCCAAGGGGTCTTCTAGGGCTGACATCAAGGGGGAGTGGAGAGATGGGCCAAGGCCTCTGAGGCCCTGGCCAGTTCTGGTGCTTGCTTGAATGTTGCTGAGGGTCTCACCGGAAGCGACACAGGATGACCATGGCAGTGGTGAGGGTGACGAGGGAAGTGCTGTAGCCAACCGTGTAGAGGGCCTTCACTGACACGTAGTAATCCTGAAGGAGATCACAGGACAGGCAGGACTTCACGTGAGACCTGCCCACAGCCAGCCTGCCTCGGGCCTGCACGCAGTCTCCCAGGCCAGGGCCTGCCCACCTCCAGGCCTAGCTCCTCCTTCCTCTGTTCTGCTGATGTCATCTCCACCACCTCCTATCCCTGGCCAAGCCTCTTACTCCCCTTTGCACAGTGTCAGCATTCTGCAGATGCTCAGCACATGCTGTTGAAGGCAAGAGCACTGTCCAATCAGAACAGACCGCAGCCTTGGCCTGCACAAAGGTCCAGGAAGCCCCCTGCTGGGCCTGGCATTAACCCAGTGGCATTAATTCCAGTATCCTGGAAGAGCAGCCAGGTGTAGGTGGGGAGGAGTAGGCAGCATCCCAGCTGCTTCTCAGCCCCGGCAGGTGCTCATGAATGCTGCCTACTGACCTAAGTTTCCTCAGCCCCACCCTCATCACCTCTGAGGAGCAGGGTGCAGACACTCACCTGGTCCCCAGTCTCAGATTCATATTCATCAAACCCACAGGCATCAAAGTAATGAGGGAAGGGCTCCGACCAGCCATCCTCCGTGCAGTTCCGGCTCACCATTCCCATGTCTGCAGCAAAAAGAAAACTCAGCGAGGCCCAGAAATGATTAAGAGGGCCCTGAAATTCTAATGCAAAAATGACGTGTTCAGTAGGAATTCCTGGAAACCCCTAAGACCAACTGGGAAGCACGGGGAAAGGTTTCAGAAATCAGTGATTGCTGATCAGAGAGATGGAGAGACAAGGAGCAAGCTCATCTCAACCAAAGATGGGGAGACTGCACCAGCTGACTTCAGCATCCCTGAGTCCCTCCCCTCTGGAACATTTCCAAATGCTCATCAGAGATGGGCCTGAGTCCTCCCCTGGGCCCTGGATCAGCACTTCTCAAACGTCAGTGTGCAAAACCACCTAGGAGACTGATTACAAATACAGATTCCAGGCCTGCCCTTAGGGATTCTCCGTCAGGAGATCTGGGCACTTTCAGGAATCCCCTCTGGTGACTGCAGGGTGTGGGTGGGGTCCTTGGCACACCTTGGGAACACGGTTTGATGTGATGCTTCCCCTTGGTGCTCTGAGCCTCACAGCAGCTGCAACATCTCGCATCAAGGGGACACAGGGCTTGCTTCATTAACAAGGTCCAGATTTCCACTAACACACGGCCGGATCTTATGAAGATATATATCTGGGTTTCTTTTAAAGTGTTGTCTTTCAGAGTTTGGGAGGACTGTTTCCTGTCACTAATGTACTTTAATTTTATTTTGGTTGACTTTAAGGCCATTCAGTGGGACACTCAAGAGGGTGGGATCAGTCATGGCCATTAAATGAATCATGTGCTGGCTGCACAGTAGAGTCCAGGCTGGGTTTTGCCCTGCCTGGGGCTGTGCCAGTCTTTCAAGATTGCTTTTTCATTCTCCCCTCACCCGATGGTTTATAATGGCGGGCCACTCATGTCCAGGGCAGGGGGCTGAGCAAGCAGCTCCCTTTTTCTCCAGCCCAGCACCTGAGTGTGACCCAGCCTGACACTAGAAGTATCTGGTCTATCGGGACACGTGTGGTTGGTTCTTCCCCTTACAGCATTCAAAGACCAGGACATTGTATAAAACAAGAGACACCTGCAGAAAAGGGGCTCCAGTACCCATATTGTTGAA
Source organism: Theropithecus gelada (assembly GCF_003255815.1). Classification (NCBI taxonomy): domain Eukaryota; kingdom Metazoa; phylum Chordata; class Mammalia; order Primates; family Cercopithecidae; genus Theropithecus; species Theropithecus gelada. Next base: position 81,745,769 of record NC_037670.1, read on the forward strand.
CAGAAACCTCCCCTCTGCAGCCAACGCCACCTCCAGGGAGCTCAGGAAGGAGGCAAGGAGGGCAGCAGGTCAGCCCCTGTGGGAGGCAGAGGCCAAGAGAGGAGATCCTTCCAGTTTTCCAATCTGTGTCCCTCGCTTCCTGCATTAGAAGATCTAAGGCCAGTTCTCTTTAGCCAAGAAAGTCAGAAATGAACTTCCTGGGATGTGGGTAATTCTGCCAGAAAGGAGAGTTCTGCCCACAACAGGGAGACTGGGCCCAGCCCTTCTCCAGCTCTGAGTTCTACGGCACAGGCTAAGGGGGAAGTTTGGCAAGCCCAGGGAGAGCAAAGGAGCTCACTTCTGTCCCACAGCTGATGCCAAACTGTCCCTTCTTCCAGCAAATCTGTCTCAGGCAACCTCCTTTTAAGTCCCTCTGAACACTTCTTTCAGAAAGTCTGAATGTCCCAGGGAAATCACCACTGTGGCCAAGTTCCTTCCCCTCCTGGGGCCTCATTTCCTCTCTGCTTTGCTCACATCAGGATGGTGGGAAGAGGAAAGGGAAGCTGCTTTGAAAAACAATTAAAAAAAAAAAAGTGTTCTAGAAGGAAAAGCGGTTTCCTTTCTTTTATTTTCCTTCTTTCTTTTTTTCCTTTTTATAACACAGTGTGGGCTCAGAGAAACATAAACCCTTTTGTTCAGAACTGTTCTGTGAATTTGCCACTGTATTGTTCTGATAGAAATCTCCGGAAGATGGAGTGCTCTTGAGATTGTCAAAACCCCACAGTGATTGTGCCTACTTCACTAGGCTGATTTGCCCCAGTAACTGCACAGGAACACAAAACTTTCAGGCAGCTTTCCCAAAGGGGTGCCCGTCCCGGGATCAGCCCATCAGCATCACCTGGAAGACTGGCGAGACAAGCACATTCTCAGGCCCCACCCCAGGCGGAATGAATTACAGACTGCCAGGAACCTGTGTTTAACAAGCGCACGAGGTAGCTGTGATGCACGGTTAAAGTTTGAGAGCCACTGTTCTACATGTTGGAGTTCAGAAACAGTCAATCCCAGAGTTCTTTATTTGAAGTCCACAAAGAGACTCTAAGACATCCGTGTCTCCCCTGAAATTCTACACATGATGTTCTGCCTGTGTGCTTTTCCACGAAGATAATCTGTACCTTTATCAGAGAAAAAAGTCACCTGCCAAAGATCACACAGCCACAGAGGAGCAGAGCCCAGCCTGGGATGGGGTTCTCAAAGCTCACACATCAGCAGATGCCCTTCCCGCCAGCCAGTCCACGGTCAAACCCAGCCTAACCCCTTACCTGAGAGATCTAAGGAGTTACTGTCACCAAAATCAGACTCTCCTGAAAAATACAGACATAGGCATGTATCCAAATGCCTGGCTTACAGTTAGCTACTGTTTACTCTCCGCCCCGGAAGGCTCAGGCTACCCCTGGTCTACAGGAAGTAGGGGATGGGGTCCTCGCCAAGAGGCAACATCACACACAGCAGCCGCGCACCTTCCTCACACACTGCACCTTCTAACACCACTCTCCCTGTCTTTGCATTTCTGTGATGTTCAGGATGGTCCAGGACTCAGTTCTCCACCACCACAGGTAATGGCAATGGGTACTGCCAGGAGGATGGAAGGGCCTCCAGAATGGAGAGGAATGGGAGAAAATGAAAAGGGATGGTTGGGCCTTTTCAAACAATGGGCAAAAAACAGCAAAATGGGTCCAGGGCTTGGGGTTTCCTTTTTGGTGCTCAATCCTCCACCTCAGCCTCCAAAACTGCTCTTCATCAAAGGGAATCTGGAAGACTTCATTTTCAGACAGTTTTTCCTCTCTTCCTACTCTTTATTCCCATTTCCACCCTTTTCTTATGCCAAAACCCCTGCTTGAAATGAGACCCCATTTCCACCCCACCCCCCCTTCTCAAAACTCCTTTCCCAAGGTCCAGCTGACATGCCACCTCTTCCTGGAAGCCTCCCCTGACTTCTTCACTATTCTGCCTGCATGCTGCATCATTCACTCTTCTGTTCTGTTGCTCACTGTGCATTCCGGCTTCTTAGCTGTCAGGCATGTCAGTATCTGCATGGACTGATGCACATGTTCAGGTCTGTGCATATGCACATATATGCACCTGCACTCATGTGTAAGCTTGTTTCTTAGCTCCTCCATTGGTGAGTATCATCCTCCCAAACAAGCCTGTGATGGACCTGAGGTCGTGCCTGTGTTGTGCATCTTCCTGTGCCCCCCCCCACTTCCAGAATGGCCAAGGTTGGGGAGAGGGAAGGGAGGAAAGAGGAAAGAACCTGATCCCCAGTGAGCCTCTTATTCCACCCCCACCCCAATCCCAGCAGCCAGAGCCTGAGATCTCCTGAGGCTGGGTTCCTGCTGGATGGACAGAAAGACAGCGGTCTGTCCTCACCAAGGTTCCTCTTACCAATGGTTTCGGTCTCCCAGACTGAAACAGAGAGAAAGAGAGAGAGAAAAGTCAGAGGTGAGCAACGGGGTAAGAAAAGTCAGGGGCTGCTCTCCTTGGGTCTTGCTGATCACTTCCTCCTCCTTCCCAACCCCAAACATTAAAGAGGGCTCTGGGGGACCCAGAAGGCATGAGGACTATAAGCTGGGGACATTGGAGACTTCCAGAACAGAAACGAGTTGAAGCATTTGAGAAGAGGGAGATTAGTGCTCCCACATGTCCAGTCTCTCCAATATCCTACACAGCCACAGTCATCACAACAGGCTACCTGGGAACCGAGAAGAAACAGAGGAATCCCATTCTCTCCCTGCAAAGTATTCAAGGCAAGTCTCACCAATCAAGCTTTGTGAAGAGAGGTGCTAAAAGGCCCTGCCTTAATGAACCATTAAGAATCAGGTGTAAATAACACCTTCATTGTGCCACCGCCAGAGGAAGGAGGGAGTGTGGAGGAAAGTGTATCTTAAGAAAACCTTATTTTACTATTGATTCATTTTTGCCTTTTGTTGTTAAAAAGAAGGAGTCTGGCATGGAATCTGACCCAGAGTAGATGTTCAATAAACAAACTTTAAAGAAATGACAGAATGAAAGAAATACATGAATGGAGGAAGTGATTAAGTTGGCCTCTACAGGAATGAATTGGAAATCAGGCTGAATCACTCACTGGCTGCCACCACGCCTGACAGCCCTCCAGTCCCACTGTATCTCCCACTGCAGCGCTTCCGCTGCCTGTATCCTCTTTCAAAATTCACTCTGGCCTGCTCAGGTCACACCCAATCCCCAAGCCCTCAGATGGGAGAGTTCAATGCCACCCTCCTCCTGGGCCGGCCGGTGGTCTGGAGGTGGAGGTATTGCTGCCGCAGGGTGCAGCGCATCTAAACAAACCCTGGGGTGGGAGCCAGAGACAGGGGCCTGGGACCCCCAACATATGCCACTATTTTCTCTGCCACCTCCCGCAAGCCCCTCCCCCTCCAGGGCAGAGTCGATTATTGGAATTTGAGGTTTGATACCAAATTGGCAAATTTGCCTTTTGCCTCTCAGAGAGGACAGGGGACTGCAGCAGGTAGGACTCAGTGCTGGAGTGGAGCCTGGAAACTTGCCTCTTCTAGAAGGACATCAGCCTAAGCCTTAGACTGGAAAAGAAGAACGCTAAGGCCAGGTCGCATGGCCACACACAACTCGGACCCCTCTGATACCCTAGGGAGCCCCCGCCCATGGCTTCACAGCCAGGAGGTGCCTCAGTAAGTCATCTGGCGGAGCCAGCCCCGCCACCTCTCTCTGCCCAGCCCCAACTCAGTGCCTTCAGTTGGCCACCCTGCCTCCTGTGACACTCACAGGGATGGGGTAGAAGGCCCGTGGGGGAGTTCACAAGTCCCAGCCGAAAGGCAGGAACCATTCTGGAAGAGCCCAAGGGACCCACATCCAAAGAAGCCATCTGCAGCTACCCCTTCCCCTCAGACACCCCCTGCAATGGAGATGGGGCTACCGGGGCTTCTGCCTGTAGGTAGAGCATCGCCTTCTCTCCCCTGCCCTCGCCCTACATCCCACCTGTGCACAGAGCTCGGCCACTCTGCCTACCTTGTGGGCTCCTCTATCATTTTGGTGGTCCCTGGATATCTCCACAGCACTTCAGTGCCCCCCAGAGACCTCAAACACAGATACGCCCTGAACCCAGGTCTGCAGGACACTGCACCCACCCAGCCTTCCCTCTCAGGGAGGCACCATCGCACACCCGTGCCTCCAAGCCCACGTTCACGAGTCACCGACAGCACTGTGACACTGTTCCCTGTGTGTGGCACCCTTTCCCCAGGCAGCCCAAGACCCACCTCCTCCCAACTTGAGCCCATGTAACTGCCTGAGGGCAGCTAGGGCCCAGAAAATGCTCTGCTGAGCAAACGTGAGTGTGCGCCGGCCCCACCGGGCCTTATGCCAGCGTCTAAGTGGCTCTGAATGTGGATGTGGGTGTCTTGTGTCCATCTGCCTTCCCCACGCGTCTCATTCTGCCTGAGGGGGGTGTCTACATGCACGTCTCTCTCCATGCCTCCCACTGGGCGCTGAGGATCTGTGGCTGTGGGAGGATGGTGACAATAATCTCAGCTAACATTTACTACTGCACATTCAAAACGCGCCAAGTCCTGTGCTAAGTGGCGTCCACAGCATCGCTTCACGTTACCCTCACAGACGCACCTGGGAGGGAGCCACCGGGCCACATACCCAACTGACAGACAGGGGCCCGGGCTGGAGGGTGAGTGACAGCCGGCATGGATCCCATACGTGAGGACACAGCCTTGCTGTCATCCACAACCATGGTCCCCAAGTGTACCTGTGTCCCCGTGTGTGCACGTGTCTCTGGTTTCATCCCCCACACCACATGTGAGCTCGGGAGCAGGGACTGTTTGCCTATAGGGTGGCCTCCCTGTCCTTGGTGCTTGCCTGGGGCAGAGTTTGGGGAGCAGGCTAAGCCAGCGTGGCCTAAAGAGACTGGGATAAACCCACCTCGGTCTGGGTTGATGATTCGGAAGAGCTCAGGGCAGCTGACCAGGACCATCTCACCCACGTGGGCGGGCTTCCAACACGTGATGTTGTCCCACATCCCAGGACAGCCTGTGGGTAAGACAGTCATGGTGAGAGGGGCTAGCCACACACACCCATACACACACATCACACACACCAACATACACAGCACACACACCACAGACACCACACACAGCAACCTACATGCTACACACACAACACACACACACCAACAAACACACATCACACACACACCACACCACAGACACCGTGCACATCACACACACACACACTACACATACATCACAGACACCACACAGCAACACACATCACACATATACAACACATACCACACACATGCCACATAGACCACACACATCACACACACCACATACACCAACCACTTGAACATGCACCACACACATCACACACACCACACACATATATCATACACACCACACACACATACACCACATTCACACCCACACACATTACACACATCACACACACATACAACACACACATCACACATGCACCACACACACATTACACACACCACACAGAGATCACATACACACCACATATACCACATACACTACACACACACATCCTATACACACCACACACATGCACCACACACATCACACATATACACCACACACACATCACACACAACACACATCACATACACACCACACATGCCATACACATACACATCACACACACACCACACATCACACACACCATACACATGTATGCGCATACCACACACACCACACATGAATGTGCACACATGCACCACACCCACACACACCACACATGAATATGCACACATGCACCACACCCACACACACCACACATGAATGTGCACACATGCACCACACTCACACACACCACACATGAATGTGCACACATGCACCACACCCACACACACCACACACACACCACACACACATCACACATGTACACACACACACCCACACTTATATATACATACACTGAGGTGTGCTCCACAGCTTATAAGCCAGGCCCTTGCAGGGGGCCGGAAGTGGTTTAGCGGAGGGAAGGCAAGGCCTACAGTCTGAGGGAAGGCTCAGCCCTGTACCGGGAACATCCCTCAAACAGGAATGGAGACACAAGGCACTTCAGGAGCGCCCGGGTAGGGAAGGAGGGAGCCCGCACTTGTTTTCATACTGCCCCACACCCCCGAAGCCCCACAGTCTCACAGCTGCACAACCTCACAGGATTGTGGGGAGGGGAGACACAGCAGGCCAGGGCTGGAGCCCTAGGAATAAGATGCTGAGATGCGGGGGTCTCTGCAGCAGCCTCTCCCACACGCCCCACCCTAGCCCCTCCTCAGCCACCACTGAGGGGTCCCACTTCAGACCCACCCCCTCAGCAGGGCCCCCCACCCACCCTAGGGGGAAGGGCAGGAACAGGCTGGTCTAAGGCTGCTGCTCCACTCCCCCCACCTACCCCCAAGGCAGGCCCAGCAGGGGACACAAATTCATCAGCTGGAGAAGAGGGGAAAGCCAGCCAGGCAGAGGCCTGCACGCGCCAAGCCAGAACTGTGAAAGGACTCGGAACCAGAAGAGGTGGAGGCAGGCACTACTGCAGAGGCCCCCACAGCATCTCCAGGCTGATGGAGAGGAAGGGACAGGCCAACTGAGAGGTGTTTAGGAATCCCCAAGATTTGGTGCCTCATTGGACATGAACTGCGAGGAAGAGGAAACTGTCAAGCTTGATGATCAGATTTTCAGGTCTAGGGGTCCCAGCGGCTCCTCCGACCCCTTTCCCCCCGTGCCCGCCTCTCCTTCCAGCTCTGCCAGCCTCTGTAGAGTTCCCTGCACTGCCTGACGCCACCTTTTCCTGCTCCATCCCTGCTTCTCTGGCTCTGTCCTCCCACAATGCTGAAACACCTCTCACCAAGGTCACCAGAGACCTCTTCGCTGCCAAATCCAAGGAACAATTTCAGCCTTTACTGGGTCCCCCCCACAGCCCTGACTGAATGCAGGTGCTGGTAGCTGCCCTGCCTTTGGTTGCCCACCCTGCCCACCTTGGATGAGCTCACCCTGCTCATGGATGTTATAGAATTGTATGTGGACAACTCCCAGTCCTCTGTGCTGTCCACTCTGTGAGGGTAGAGCCCACAGCTGGTTGCCTGCTGGACATCCCCATCTTGGAGAACCAAAGATGATTCAAACGCTGCAGTCCAAGACTCAGTGCAGCATCTCCTACTCAAAGCTGATTGCCTGTTCCAGCCCCAGCTGGAAACTTGGGAGTCACCCCACTTCATCTCCTTCCCTTTAGTGCTCCTGCTCAAGCCCTTGCTGGTTTTACCTTGAAACCTTGTGCAATCCATGCCCCACTCTCTATTCCTTCACCCTACTCAGTGAAGGAGCTCAGGACCCCTCACTGAGACCACGGGTACACAAACCCCATACAGCTATGACCACAAGCTTTTCAAAATGAATATCTGGCCATGTCACAAGCCCCCCACCAACAATCCCACGCTTTCTGGGCTCTTAGCACCCTCAGTCCTTAACATGGTACTTACGACCCTACCACTCACTTTTCCTTCCAGCCTGTGGGTAGTGGTTGAGGCCATGGGATGAGACAGCTCACTTTGGGAAGGGACGTAAAGTGAGAAGAGCATGGAGGAGGGAACCCTGGAGATCCCATATTTATGGAGTGGGCAGAGGAAGCACAGGTAGCGATGCAAGCAAGAGAGAGGGGCAGAGGTATGGAGGGGAGGCAGGAGCGTGGAGCGCCAGGCAGCAGAGGGAAGCTGCAGGAAAGCAGCCTGCAGCTGTTAGGGATTATAAAGGAAGGCTATGGAGAAGGCTTCTATGCCACGTCAGGGACAGCGAGTGACCGACAGCACCCGCCTCATAGGGCTGCTGTGAGGATTAATGAGTTCATATGTGCAAAGCTGTCAGAACAGAGCCAGACTCATTCAATGCCTCCTCACTGCTGTCAGAATCATTAATTTCATTATCCCAGTTAGGTGTCCCTGGGAACTACTCCCCTGAGAGGCCTTCATAGGCAGGGAGGTGAAGCAGGGACCTGCAAGGTGAGATGGCCAGCGCAGGGCCGATGACAGGCCCAGAGGACCCCTGGGAAGGTGCTGGAAAGAGGAGGGGCTTGGAGCAGGCGCCATGAGCTCACAGTCTCTGTTAGGGTCCGTGACGCTTGAGTGCTGTTTGGACCAGAAGGTATCCACAGCTTCTAGATGGAGAATATCCTGTCTCTCGGAATTCACACCCGGCTATTTTGGAGTTCGCACCCAGTCACATTGGCCCATAGCATCCTGCTCATGGAAAGACAGAGTTTGGGAGCCAGAGGTACCATAGAAAGCTCTGAGAAGACTAACCCAAGAAGGCAAAGACATTAAAGGCCAGATGAGGGGAGCCAGGTATCAGGTCTCATAGCAATAGGCCAGTCATCGATAATTCCTGTGTAACCGTTAGCAGTGGACATCTAGCCAGCATGTGCTTGGCTGTGACATCATGTCCTTGAAAGAGACCCAACAGCACATCTTTGGCTGCAGCAGCCCATGTTGACCGTGGAACGGCCGTGGAGCGTGGCTGCGTCTGGCCCATGCCCCGGGAGCCCCAGCCAACAGATGTTCCTTTAATGGGGAACATTAGGCCCAGGCACAGCCAGCTGCTGCTACCATCTGACACTGCCGAGGTCACAGGGCCACTTCAGAGAGAATGAGCAGGGTCATGAGGGTTGAGGTCAAGGAAGGCTGCAGAGGTTGGGCGGGTGGCACGAGGGGAGAAGGGGGTTCTCATGTTGGCAGCAGAACAGGGGATGCATTCTCTTAACTACTATTTACTGAGTACCTGCCTTGTGCCAGGGACCATCTATGCACCAGGGCCAGATAGTGGAGAAAAAGACAAAGCTGTGAAATTGACGTTTGAGGGCAGAGTGAGGGGAAAGGGCAGGTCTCTACTCAGCGTTAGCACCGGAAGCCCTAAAACTTGAGTTCTGATCTCCTTCTGCCACAGGCTCACTTGTGACTCAGGCCAGTCACCGCCCCCTCCACCATGATTCACGTTTCCTATGTGCACATGGACAACTGAGTGTCTCTGTGAACTCCCAGCTTTGAATGACCAGAGCTCAAATCTGGAACAGAGATTCACCCGGGACCTACTGGTGCCCAGAGGATAGCTGGGGCAGCTAAAGGTGCCTAAAGGGCATCTGCTGAAGTGCCCCACACCAGCCCGGGGCCTGGGAGCTCTCAAGATATATCTGCCACAGTTCTCAAAGCCCTCCTGGCACCCCGTATGTCCCCAGCCTGGGCGCCCTCTAGAGTCCTGGAGACAATTTGTATAGTACCAGGGCAGCTGGGAAACCTAGAATGAGACCTCAGGACCCCAGGACCCGAAGACAATGTCCCTGACCCTATCGAGAGCTCGAAAGCCTCCACTCAGCCCTCTAGCCTGCATTGCTGGGGTCTCAGGAGACTCACAGCTGCCTCCCTGGGGCTCCCTAGAATGCCCTGGTGCCCATTTCTCTTGCAGTTACCACCTCCCAGCCCAGCACAGATGGGAAGACCCAGCAGGCTCCCACCTCCTCTCCTCTTTTGAATGGAAGTTGCTCTGGCCTCAGCGGATTGGAGCTGAATCCTCCCAGGCCCCTTTCCCTGGAACTTGGGAGGATGGGAGTTGGGCTCCTGAGACAGCCTTGGGTTTTTCTAACTAAAAACAGCAACTGATTTTCCTTCCACTCACACACAGTACGTCCAGCTTCTACAGACCCATATGTTCCACACTCCAGTCTCAACAAAGCTAAATTTTGTTGAGACTGGAAGATTTCAAGATGCCTTTTCTCCTTCTTCTCCCCCTCCTCCCCCTCCTCCTTTTATCCTTTTTTTTTCTTCCCACTTTCTTCTCCCTCTCTCTCTTAATTACTCATTTATTCAAGACATACTGAGTCAGACGATGCAGAACAATACAAGAGTGAATAGAAAGGGCCCAGTGTCTGCCTTCACAGAGCTCTTAGTCCAGTTGTATTAATAATTTTAGATTTTTATCTAAATTTTTAGAGATGCCACTGGATGGTGTATTCATTCCCCACTGCTGCTGTAAGTTTGTAAGCAAACTTACTGTCTTAAAATGGCACAACTTATCATCTTATATTCCTGGTCAGAAGTCTGAAATGGGTCTCATTGGGCTAAAATTAAGGTGTCAGCAGGGTTACCTTTCATCTGGAGGTTCTAGGGGAGAATCCATTTCCTTGCCTTTTCCAGATTTAAGAGGCCACCCACATTCCTGGGCTCATGGTCCCTTCCTCCCTCTTTGAAACCAGCAGCGTTGCATCCTCAAGTCTCACTCCTTCTCTGATTCTCCTGCCTCCAGCTTTCACTTGTAAGGACCGATGTGATTATTCTGGGTCCACCCAAATAACCCAGGATAAAATTCTCAGTTCAAGATCCTTAATTCCCTCTGTAAAGTTCTTTTTGCTATGTAAAGTAACACAATCACAGGTTTCAGGGATTAGGATGATGTGGGCCTCTCAGGGCGCGGTGGGGAGCATTATTCAACCTACCACAGAGAGGCTTTAAGACAAGGAGTCACACTTGGATTTGATTGTGTGGGGAAGATCATATAGCCCAATAGCAGAGATGCAGATACGGGGAGGCGTGTTAGGACATGGCTGTAGTCTAGGGGTGGGATGAAAGAGCTGGATTTGGAGCGATGGCAGCAGAGTTAGAGAGGAGTCCTGTGTGGGACAGAGTCAAGAGCAGAGCTGACAGGGCTTGGCCACACACTGGACCTAGCTGGCAAGTGTGCAAAAGACTATTAGTGCTCACCCACATCACATGACTGAGGGCACACCAATGGTGAGAGGGTGGAAATGTGGAACCCGCCTCTAAAATATCCCTCACAAGCTTCCACAGCCTGCCTCTCTTCCTTCTCAGAACCACCCTTGAAGACCACATGTTAAGGGTAGCAGTGTTCCAAGACGGAAGAAACCTGGATCCCTGAATGACTGTGTGAAGTCGAGCTCCGCCTCCTACCTCTGCTGACCACACTGGCCTATGATACAGGCAAGCAAGAAATGTTACTGTGCTAAGTCTCTCAGATTTTAAGATTGATTTGTTACTGCTGCAGAGTCGAGGCCATCCTGACTAACACAGTACAAGGGAGAGAGGTACCAAGGATGTCACCCGGGTTTCTGGCTTCTGTGTCTGGATGAACAAGTGGATTGATGGGTGGATGGGTGGGTGGGTGGGAGGATGGATGGATGGATGGATGGATGGATGGATGAATGGATCATTTACCACAGTGGAAAGGGCCAGGTGAGAAGCAGATGTTGGGGGAATTAGGCAAGTTGGAAAGCAAGAGCTTAGTCTGGGGTATGTTCAGTTTGAGATGGTGCTAAGAGCCAAGAGGAGACAGCTGTTGAAGTAGGCAGCTGGAGAAAAGTCTGGAGTCTAGAGAAGTAGCAACTGGAGAAGAGGGCAGGGAGCGGGCAGCACAGGGATGCTATTTAGGCCACGGACATGGATGGTTTGTCTAGTGAGAGAACAGAGATCAGGGAAAAAAAGAGGAGAGAACAGGCCTGACCCCAACAGAAATGCCAGCATTTAGAAGAGGCCTTGGCTAAGAAGACTGAGGAAGAAAACCAGGACAGGCGAGGGACACAGCAGCCAGGAAAACATGTTTCAGGGAGGAGATGGCCGAGTGCAACCAAGGCCAAGTTTCCGTCCTCCCCTTCTTCCTCCAGAGGTTGAAAATCAGAACAGATCCTGTTCTTTGTGAGACCTCTCCACTCCTGACAACACTCCAAGTCTCGTGGCTCAATCTGTGTATAGGCCCCCACTGGGGGACATGCAGTGTATAGGCCCCCACTGGGGGACATGGGGAGAGGAATGCAGGCCCGGGGGTGGGTGGGGGAGTGCTGCATACACTTTCTGGAGCTGCTCCCACCTAAGACATTATAAAGTGCCCAGGAATGGCAGTGAAGTGTAAAGCAGGAGGGAAGGGATCCACTCAGGCAGGGAGACTGAGAGAGAACGCACGAGCTATTAGCTTTTGTCTGGAACAAAATAAGGAGCTAATCCTGGGTTGTCATGGTGATGATTTTGTCCAGTTCTACAGTGTTCAAAACTCCATAGAGCAGGGCACCAAAGAGACGCAGACAAAGCCGTGGTCCTTCCTTTGAGAAGCCACCTGAGGATGCCCGGGTATTGTTAGAACAAGGTCCCCATTTTAGCATGCAATCCAGGGTAAAAACAATTCAATTTACCGAAATTTACTTTACAGCCAATGTTTCTGTTCCATAAAATGAGGACCCCGCTATGAGCTGAGTGCTGGGGGTGGCATAGGACTAAAGATGCTGCCATCCCCTTTGGAAGTCAGTGGTTCTCAAGGTATGGACCGCAGACCGGCAACACTACCTGGGAACTTGCTGGAAATGCAGATGTTCAGGCCCCATCCAGATGTACTGAATCAGAAACTCTTGGGGTGGCCCTAGCAATCTGTTTTAACAGAAGATCTGATATTCAAGTTTGAGAATGACCAGACTTCAGGAAAACACAAGTTTGGATAGAAGCGAAACCCTCTGTCAGGGAATAAGTTCCTCAACATGAGGGTCCCTGCAGCACCACCCTTTCCTCAGGCTTGAGGCCTGTTGAGTCTCAGAGCAGCTGAGAGGCCCAGACAAGAAGCTCCTCCTGCTCTAAGGATGGGGAAGCCTTGGCCCAGCCCTGATGTGCTTCCCTCCTCTTGGCCTCTCCCCTCTAGTGAAGGCAGAGAGGACTGGATCAAGGCACTTGGTGCCCTGGACAGGCCTCTGAGACCAGGTCAGAATAGCAATGAGCAGGCCTTTCCATCATCCCTCCAAGCCTGCTCTCTGCTGCCCCTGCTATGGCCACCACAGGCCTCCTCTTCCTTCTCCACCAGAGTGTGGGGACCCCCATTGAGGACCACACTGACCAGCACTGCTTAGATGCAAGGAAGGTTTCTGGGCTGATGAAAATCTGCAGCCCTGCAAAGAGGAGATGCTGGCTGGTCTCATCCTGGGCAGGCAGACTGCAGAGTGAACAGAGCCTGGGGGCCATGTGGCCTGGGGATGCCAATTCCCAGGTACAGGTGTTCTTTGTCCCTCCCTTCTGGTCACGAGAGCACTGCGGGAGAAAGGGCACTTCCTGTCTGAGATAACAGACCTGGGTCCCATCTCAGAGCCGGCTCTGCCTCCAGTGTGGTTGGCCAATGACCACCACCTCTGGCCTCAGACTCCGTGGGCATCATATGACAGAGCCAACTTGGTACTGGCTCAAATCCCATTAGCATTTAGGGGTTTGGAACCGGGGACAAAACGACTAACTATGTCTCCAAAGCTCCTACTCTCCTCAATAAACACCTTTAAAACATGACAAGGATTTTGCAAACAATGCAAGGCAGGCTGTAAGCTTGCTTTCACTCCCTATGGCCATCTCTCTGGGCTCTATTTTTCACTCCCATTAAGCGGCCTGCTACCATGGGTGCCTCCTCTCAGTGCATCTGTCTCCTGGCTACCATTCTAAAGGCCACTCTGCACAGCACCATCCTAGGTTCTCCTTGGGGTGGAGGTCCCAGGACCAGTGAGGAGCAGGGGCTTGAAGGAAACGAGTGCCTTCCTGGAGCCCCCTGGAGTCCCCCAGCCATGCACACACAGTGCCACGGACATAATTCAACTAAGATCAGGGCTCTTGTTCCAATGGACTCATATTACTAGATTTAAAAGATTGTGGGAGACACACAAAATATATAAAAGTATGTTAAAACTCTATAAAAGACACTGTTGTGAGTTTACACTCACAGGCATTGGAACAAGCTGTCAGGTTTCCTTTTTCAAGTGTGTTTCAAGGACATCAGCTGACCTTTGGCCAGCATTCTGTGCATGGTGTGTGTGCTTGGGGACCACCCGGGCAGGGAAGGTGCAGGAAAGAGATGCAGCAGGAGGGCTGGCATGGATTAATAACACAACACATAGATGTCGATTCTTTGGTACACTCAGGTTTGACTTGGCTAGTAGTGAGCTCCCCAGCCTGGCTTATCTGGGCCCTGAGGGGCTACTCTCTGCCTGAGATCACTTGAGTACCCTGGTGGATGCTGCGCTCTGGTCAGTGGTTCTCAGACCTGGATACACTTTAGAATCACCTGGAGGCTTTTAACACAGATCTGCATGGAGTCCTCCTGACCCAAATGCTGAGGACTTTGGTCCGGAGAGGGGCCTGGACATCAGCATCTTTAAATGCTCCTGGGGGCTCTACAGTGCTGCAGGTGTGATGACAGGAGTGGAGGCCCATCTTTCACACGTGTGTTTAATTTGGAGCCAAGAAGCCCAGCTCCAGCCAGGGCACCCCTAAGAGCAGGCCAGAGGTTCTTAAGGTGCAATGGGGTAAAAGTAAGGCCTTCCCTGGTGAGTGACAGCAAGGTCAACACTCTCCCTGAACTTGAGGTCCCCTTGAGGGGAGTCCTCCAACCTCAGCCTGCAGGGCAAGCTCTTCAGACCACAACCCCAAAGTGAGCGGGATGAATGCTGCTTCTCAGGACAGCTTCCCCAGGGGCCTCTCCTCACCCTGGGCTGCCCCTCTCCTTCCCAAGCAAGTCATTAGAGGCCGAGACCTCATTCTATCCTGGGTCTCAGAAACACAAACACCTGTTGGCCTTTTCATAGCTAAGGAAAGGGCAGACCTCAAGCACATTTCAGGGCCCCTCTCTCCCAAGGCCTCTTTCCAGCCTCACTGCAACTGCCTCTGCTGTATGACCTTTCACCCTGGCAAGGGGAAAGCTGAGGGCCAGGGTGTCTCCTCACTCGTCTTTTGAGCAGCAAATGCAGCCCAGGGGCGAAGGCATGAACTCCAGAACCATCCTCATGCACACCTTGGCTCCACCTTCCCAGCTGAGGGGTTTACTAGGTAAGAGACAAGCAACCTAACCTCTCTGTGTCTAAGCATCTTCATGTGTTAAATGGGGGTAAAACTCTACGCAGCCCATAGGTTGGTGAGGGTTAAATGACTTATTGAGTGTGCACACGCACACGTGTGTGTGTGTGTGTGTGTGCATGTCTGAGAGAGAGAGAGAGAGACAGAGAACCCAGTGCCCGCCTTGAAGTGCTGGCTGTTACAGTGCTCACCCGCCTTACTCACTGCTCCCCTTCCACCCTTCTCCAGCTGAACGCCTCTCTCCACCTTCCCGTATTCTCCGTCTGCCCTCTGAAGCCCAGATCTGGTCCCTAACCTCTCCCCTGCTCTTCCAGAGAGCCTCCCAGGATTGTTCCAAGTGGCACTAGCCTGCTTCCTAGAGATGTCTCTCTACTCCCCAGAAGAACTGGGATCTAGCAGAAGGTGGCAGCCCTGGAGACCCCCAACACTCCAAGATGACAGCTCCTAATAACTAGAGTGTCTTAGTTAAGCGCTTAGCCAATGCCATATGCTGTCCTTAGCACTTCTCACAGGCTTTTATCACTTAATGCAATAATCCCAAGTGGTAGGTATTATTTTTCCTCCATTTTTCAGACATGAAAATTAAGGTATTAAGGGCCCTTCAAAGATCCCAAGGCTGGTGCTGGGGCTGGGGGGGTGCTGGGACCCAGAGTGCGTCACTCTTCAGAGGTGGTGCATCCCAGAAGTTGAGGGTACAGGCTGCCTGAGGGCAAGTTCCACCTCTGCCTCTTAATGGACTATGTCCTTAAGCAAAGTACCTCTTCGTGCCTCAGTTCCCTTATCTATAAAATAGGGGTCATAATAGAACCACCCCCAACCCCCAGCCACTGCGGTGGTAGAATGAAGTGCTGGCACAGAGCCTGGCACACAGGAAGTCTACAGAGGGCCTGGCTATTAACATGATCCACTCCACCCCACTCATTTTAAAAGAGAAGATCCTGAGGCCCAGAGCAGGAAAGGGCCATGGAGTTGGTGGTCCAGCTGGGCCTTTAGTCTTTTCCTCTTCCCCATCTAATGGCTGCCCTTTGCTTCTGCTTAATTAGCTCAGCCCCACCCCATGATTCAAGGAAGGGGACGAGTAGGGAGAGATGAGGGCCCCTCTCCTTTAGGCAGACCGTGAGAGGGTACAGCCTCCTCTCCCATCTGGACAGGGTTAAAGGAGAGCTATTCACTCACCTCTTGGAGAATCCTTCACACCCTGACCTCCTATGACCAGCCCTGATTCACAAGGTCCCTGAAGGCGGACAAGCGGAGCCCCTGGGGCAGTGGCAGAGATACCAGCTCAGTGGGAGCCGGTCACTGCTTTCCCCCACCTTCAACTCCAGTGGAGACGGACATGAAATACACAATATCTGCTCCCTGGGCCCTCAGCCATGCCCCCTCAACAGCCCAACCCATCTGCTCCAATTCTGAGTTCCAAATACAGGAGGTTACTCACTACTGCCAAAAACACCAGGCTCCTGCCTCTTGTGGACTCCTCAGCCTACCGTGTTCACCCATTCGTCTATCCCTCAATTGTCCACCGCCTTCAAATGCCTACCTGTCCCTTGGGCCTAGCTCAAGGGTTCTCAACACCAGCTTCTCATTAGAATCGCCTGGGGAGCTTTTAAAACCTATGGTGACTATGACGGACTCAGGCTTCTGATTTAATTGGTTTGGATTGTGGCTGGAGTACATTTTTCTGAAAGTTCCCCAGTGATTCTGATGTGCAGCCAGGTTTGAGAAGCAAGGATCCAGTTTCAATATATGAATCCTTCCCACAGAGAACTTATCTCTTCCTCTCCTGAGCAGACCTGCAGGTGAGACCTGCTCCCCAGCACTGGCCTGGCCCCTCCAGGGATGCTGTATGTCCAGCCTGGCATCCATCTCCCTTGTCTCTGCCGCGACATCCCTGTGGACAGGCCTGTCTTGCCCTCTCAGCCCAGAGTTCAACAAGCAGGTGTGCAATTAAACTGCACACAGCTTACACTGAGGTCCCTGTCCCACCCCAGCCCCTGCCTCTTATTCTTCCCTCCTGGATGCTTTTATTGCTCAACCCCAAATGTATCCAAGACATGTGATGCAGGAGCAATGGCCCTGGGTTGGGAGCAGGACACCTGGGTTCCAGACCCACCTCAGCCTGATCCTCCATGTGATCCACACCATCCCTGCCCTCAGGGCTCGGCAGTCCCACCCTCCAAACAGAGACTTGGACCAGATATTCTTGGGGTATTCTTTGAGTCTCCTCCAACTGTGTGCCCTTCTGGGCCCCCTGCCTCAGTTTCCCTCACTGGTGGGGCTCCAAATCCCCATTCAGCCTTGGTTAGGGCTGAGCAAGAGCTCAGCTGGAGGCAAAGGCCAGCAGAGCCCAGAGTAGCTCCCTCACCAGTTAATGTTCACTGAGAAGCAACTGGCCGGGGAGCTCCGTCCAGTGGGACCATTCCATTTAACTGGGCTGCGGATTAATCGAGTGCTTAAACAGATGGTGCTCAGAGGAGCCCGGAGGATCCAGAAGGAAAAATGAATCCCTCCGGCCTGAGCAGAGAGTCCTACCCTTAGGCAGCATGGAGCCAGTCCTCCAACGATTGAGGCGAAAGTGAGGCTGGAGAGGCCTCTGTGATGCCCCCTCCCCCAAATCCCCAACTTCCCCCGAGGCCAAGAGCCGAAGGCACCTTTGCTGGGTGAGCCTTAGCTTCCCATCTGCACAATGGGGAGTTAGGAGGAGAGGGGTTCAGTGGGGCCACTGGTTCTCACCAGGGATCGTGTCACTCCCTTGGGACATTTGATATCTTGGGAGGCATTTTGTGGCTGTCATTGGGATCGGGGTATTATGGGCATTTAGAGGGAGAGGCTAAGAACGCTCAATGTCCTGCAACGTGTGCTTCCTCCAGCGCAGGGAAGCAGGACCCTCCTCAAATGCAGTCCCAGGAGGAGCATTGTACCCAAGTCTTCAAGACTGCAGTTCCTGCTGCTGCTTTCTTCCCTGACTTCTGATGCAATGAGCAGAGGAGATCAGAAAGGACCCCACATTTCCTGCCCTGGGTTGACCAAGTGCTCTACAGCTCAGCCACAGGCAACAGCTGTGTCCCTACTGCCACCAGGCCCATTCTGCCTGCTAACAAGCTCTTGACAGCCACTGCCCAGCCCAGGCACCAATGCTATCCTAGCCCCTGTGGGAGAGAAGGCGGCCATGTCCAGTCACCCAGAACAGCTGTGAGGCATCCAGGCCACACTAGCCTTGAAGACAGCAGCCCCAGCATCGTTGCCCAGAGCAGATCCAGGACATCAGTATTCCGAAGGGCTTTCTGAAGGCCCCAGAAACCCATACCCTTGACCACTCTCTGCTAAGTGAGCCTGAGAACAGGGAAACAGTTCTAAAAGCTGGCACTGGGGATGTGACAGGCTCCCTGCTGCCCCGCTCACCTGGAGAGGAATCATTGAAGCCCATCAGCTCATTGGCCCTCTGGATCTTCTCCAGGCACATGGCTTGCTCCTTCTTGAAGATGCAGTCAGAATGCATGGCGGGGGCCTGTAGGAGAACACAGGATGTACAGTGGGAGCAGGTAGGAAGGCCATCTGTAGTAGCTCTCCTACCAAAGCCCCAGGGGCAGTGTCCTGGAGGGAGTGGGGAGTAGAAGCAGAGAGGAGAGTGACAAGAGATGTCAGGGCCAGCAGGGGCCCTGACATTCACCTTGAGAGATACCATGAGGGCTCTTCTCTGTCACCAACTCAATGTGTGGCTTTGGACAGGTCCCACTCCCTCCTGGGCTCTCAGTTTCCACATCTTATAACAATATTAGCAAGTGCATATAGCACTTCACTCTGTGCATGCATTATTCTGAGTGTCATATGTGTGCGTGTGTATGGATATGGAGAGTACTATGCAGTACTATTTTTATCATTTTCCATTTTACAGATGTGGAAACTTAAGTACAAGTTAAGTCACTTGCTCAAAGTCATGTGGCTCAGTAGACTGAAAAGCCAGAATTCAAACCCAGGTCTGACTCCAGCAGCCACGAGGCTACGACTGCAGTTTAAAGGAGAAAACAAGTGGTAGGGGAGAAGTCAGGCTGAGAAAGCTCATTGTCTCTTTCCTCCAGGGACTCAGGAAGAAGGTGCCCCCAGCAGCTGCAGGCTAAGGAGCGGTGGTGCCATTTAGTGGGGACTACTCACCATCCTTATTTACAGAAGGCGAAACTGGGGCTCAGAAAGGTTAAGAAACTCCAGCCCAAAGTTGCACCGCTGGTTAATAGCAGATATGGGCTTCAAGTTCAGGACCAAGTAACTTCACAGTCTATGCACTGCTATTATGACAGCTGCTTCCAAATGCTGTCGCTTTAACACAAGACCCCAGGGCAGGGATGGTTCCCAGGGGTGTATCAGCAAGTATGGAGGCAGTCACAAGGCATTTGAGTTGCCAAGGGCCATGTTTGGGGACACAGTCCAATCCCTAGTATTCACAGATGTGCAGGCAGTTCTCAGGGAAAGGGACAGGCTTGTCTGTGGCCACACAGTGAGTCAGGGCAGAGGCAGGACTGGTACCCAGGGTTCTGAGGACAGCCTCACCCGCTGCTATTCTGAACTCTCAGGTAGAGTGGTGGGACCAATACCTGGGAGTCCTCCTCTGCCCACTCCCCATTCCCACCTTTGCTCAGGGAGAGACCTGAGCAGGGGGCAGCCTCCTGAGTTCTGTCCTGGCAGGGCATTGTGGGCTGGTGACGAGAAAATCGAAAGAGCCTTCTGCAGCCCTGACCAGGGTTCCTGCATTCAGCTGAGCAGGTTGTGTACTGTGCAACTCTAAAGGTTGCCACACATTACCGTCATAAAGATTTGTAAATTTTGTAATCATTTCTAGTCAAATCAGTACAGGGTCTTGAGGAAGGCATGTCTTTTCTGATTCACACAAAGGCACTGGGTGGCCCACTGGTGGTGTTGGCAGAAATACCAGCCAGATGAATAGCTGAGCTGAGGGCACACATAAAACATGAGTTCTCTGGAGTGGGGGTTCAGGTGAGCCTGGGGCTCCCAGAGAGACGTTCCTGGGCCCTTACCATAGGCAGCAGGAGGACAGCAGCCAGGGAAACCTGCACGACACAAGCCATGACGCTTCTTGGCCAGCACCACTGGCCTCCCACTGACAGCAGCTGTGGGTCAGCCCCAACGTGGCTCTGGGCTAGAGAGGAAGGAAAGATGTGAATCCTGTGAGCTCAATGCAGTGGCAGGAGGCAAGACCACCTCCCTTCCTTATTCCCCCAGCTCCCTGCAGCACGGCTTTCAGCCTCCAAGGATAACCCTACCTCCCTGCCGTCTTGCTCGTTCTTCTGCCTTGCAAACATGTGCTAGGCATTCAGTCTGTGCTAGGTGCTGGGATACTATGGGTACACACTGGCTCAGCTCCACCAGTCTCCTGGCATGGTCTGGAATGACTTTCTCCTTGGCAACAGAGGGATTGCCTCCCCAAATCTTTGCATTTTCCCCCTCCTCCACAGTGACAAAGCTTTCGCTGGTACATGCATGCTCACCTAGAGATGCTATTTCCTGGTATCTCTAGACTGGAGGTGTGGGCACATGATGAAGTTGTTAGCACTTATGGAATGTGGGTGGCAGCCTGTGGCCACATCTGCACCCTCTGTGCATGAGGTCCTGGCATGATCTCTGCTCTTGCTCTTTAACCCTTCCCAAATGACAAACCCGACTTTGACAGTGTGGACATGAACAGGATCTGAGGGGGGTAGGGAGCAACGCTGCGAGAGGAGGCAGGACCGCCAAGTGACCTTGTGGAACCCAGCCACCCAGCCTGCCTGGAGGCCCACCTAGCTCCAGACTGTTACACTAGCAGGAAACCACCTTCTAGCGAATTACCCCCTTAAAGGGCCTCTTTGTTCCAGCTGCCTGGCCTGGTTCCCTAACAGTTACACCCTCTTTTTGCCCTACCTCACTCTACTTCATCTTTGGGATAAAGCCTTAAACCATGACACAGAAAATACAGTGACAGCTGAAGCATGTGCTCAGACCTCGAGCTGCAGGAGCTCCAAGGGGGCAGGTCTGCAAGGACTGGGGCCACTGGTGGGGACCAAACAGATAGGTTACAGGGAGTCGAAAAAGGAGGCTGCAAGAGCCCAGCATGCCCCCAGGGGAATAGTATACTCTGCTTCTAAAACTGATCATTACGACATACACCCTACAACACAGCAATTCTGCATCTGATAAATATTTGCACTTGGACGAAAAGAAGCACATGCAAGCACATTCGCCACCGCATCCTTTAAAATAGCATCAACAATAAAAAATGGGACAGCAAAGCATCCATCAACAGGCACTGCTAAATAGGCTCCAGTAGAGCTGTGCAATGGTTATGGTTATTTAAAAATTATTATTACTATTAAATTATTATAAAAGAGATTGAGTAGGTCCATATCAGGGCACTGCTAACCCACAGGTGCCTGGCCCAGGAGGCCATGGGGGGCCCGAGCAAATCCTTCATGTGCATCCCAACCATTAGTCCTTGCACACCCCCCTCAGTGGGCAGAGCTGCTGCACCCCAGAGGCCTTTGTGTCCCTCACTCTCTGCCTAACCACATCCCCTCCCTCTCTCCTTGCCTCCCACAGGGCCTCTCCAAGCTCAAGCTGGAGATAAGCAGGCATCCAAAAAGCGGAAATAAAACCAGCTGCAGGAAGGCTCAAAAAGAGGGAGCCCCCATCTCCCCATATTATGCACCAGGGCTCAATCAGATATGCAGAGGGAGGCCTCAGATATCCCCAAGAGATGCTCCAAGAAGCCTGGGGACCATGGCAGCACTGGCCCAGCCTCTTCCTGTGGGTCAGGGAGGACAGGGCAGGCTGGGGAAGCACTGGTCTCAGCACTCCTGGGCACCCTGAGGCACCATCTCTACCAGGCACTCAGGCTTCGGTCTCTGTACCAGCTCCCAGGGCTTGCCAGGCCCCTGGTGGCCACAGGCTACCTCTGGCGTGACCTAGCACTGGTGGCCCCCAAAGGGCTTGGTCACTTCTACCAGCCCTGGGGAACCCAAGGCTCTGCCTGCAAAGAGACAACCCTGCTGACTTGCCTGGCTGCGAGGGAGGAGTGTCTGGCACCAGTGACCCTCGGCAGAGGCTGGAGGCCATCTCTCTAGGCCAGCAGAGTGTTTTGGGGAGATCCTGCAAGGCAGAGAGCCTCCAAGATCAGGGGTTGATTCCCTGCACCTTCCGCAACCTCAGGCCACAAAGGTGAAAACAGAGCTCCTTGCTTTCAGCAACACCTTGAGATGGCAGCAGCACTACCCCTGTTAAGACTGGGCTGGCTGCCCCCTAGCGGATACTCACTGCTTCCCCAGCAAAGCCCTAACCTCTGACCCCAGTATGAAACCTGGGCTGCCCACTAGAGTCATCTGAGCTTTCCAAAACTACCCCTGCCCAAATGAATCAGAAGCACTCAGCTGTGGTTCGGGCAGCAGTGGTGTTTAAAGTTCTCCAGGTGATGCTCTTGTATAGTTAGGATTACAAAGCCTCTATTTTAACCTTTATTAGAACCCAGGGAGCTGGCACAGAGGAAACCAGGATTTTGAACAGCTCTGGTGGGGTGGGGGAGCGGGTGGCAGCAAGCAGACAGTGAGTTTGCGTTTTGAAGACTGGTGGATTTCTGATTCTGTTTCTCTCTCTTTCACACACACACACACACACACACACACACACACACACACAGAGAGAGAAACAGGTCCACAGAGATGATCATAAAGACATGTCAACCCTACAGAGACAAAGAGACATTTATCCCCAGGGCCACCACTTGAAGATATCAATATAAACTCCCATGATGGGATACACAAGGTAGAGATTCTTTCAGGGACCGACAGGCAACCACACACACAAACACACACACACACACACACACACACAGTCCTCCGCAGACACATAGAGGACCACACACAGAAAGAAGATATGTGCAGATGCAAGCACACGGCAATTCAGATGTTGATATGTCACATATCAGACTGTAGATATACAGAACAATTCACGCTGACACACACTCACTCAGCAAAGGCCTTCAGCTATAGAGAGGCAAAAAGATATATTTGGATTCAGATATGGGTGCAGGTATAGGCACGACACACACATACACACGTGTGTACATGCATGCACACATGCAGGGATGCCCAGACTTTCAGCGGCCTCGCCCATGCTGTGGGAAAGGCAGCTCCTCAGCTATAGCTGCAGTGGACTGAAGACAAGCTCCATCAGAGGCCCTAGCCCCGACCCACCCCCAGCCCTCTGCTTCATCACCAGGCTGTTTACCAGGAGACAGGTGTGCCTCCAGCCCAGTGACCCAGGGCGCCTCCAGTGACCCCGCTGGGTCAGTGACTAGGGCGCCTCCTCTGGAACTAGACCCAGGGTTCCTGATTCCCACTGTTACCTTCTCTTGGTCCCCACACCCATTACAGTCCACCCACTGCCCAACTGGACACAGACGCCCCTGCCAGCAAAGAGGAGAAGAGAGAGAACCTGGGAGATCCCAGGACTTGACTCGGCTGGGGACCTCAGGGATCAGCTCCCACAGCCTCTCCCCTCTCTGGGTGGTAATCCTTTCAGGCACTTCTGCCCCCACTGCAACGCTGCACTGCCCCCCGCTGAACAACGCTCAGAGTTTACAGACTTAGGCCGCCTGCCCTAAACCAAGTGCTTCTCTGCAGTGTCCCTCTGAGATGCGTCCCCTCACTTGTTGGCCACCCCAGCCCTGCCAGTGGCTCCTCCTCCTCCGGACTCTCCCAAGCTTCTAGTGACACCCTCAAGGGACAGGCCAGGCCCCGCGACTGCAGCCCAGGGTTGAACTCTCCCCTCCCTGAGGATGGATTTCAACCAAGCCGCAAAAGTGGCTCAGGATGGGAAAACGGGTCACCTCATATTCCCTGGCTCTCTCTCTTGGGTCCAGGATCTGTTGGGGCAGACAGTTTTTAAGGATGATTAAAGTTACCTCCTGGCATTTAGTATAACAGACTTCGGACCATTTTGCCAGAAGTTTTTGCCCTAGGAGCTTGGGAAAACAGCTTAACTTCTCTGTGCCTTCTTTTTATCATCTGTAAAATGGGAATAATATTAATGTCTGTCTCACAGATGTTACAGTGAGGCATCAGCAAATTTATACAAATAAACTATAGAGTATATACTATAGCCTGGCACTCAGTAAGGGCTATACATGTATTAATTATTATTATTATCTCACCACTTTGTGTTCAGACTTTTTGCACCCTCTTGCTGTCACCTCCACCCCCACAGCACCGTGTAACATTCAAAATGGGAACAGCAGGCCTCCTGTGATTTTATTTACTAATGGCTAACATTTATTAAATACTCAGTATGTGCCAGACACTCTTCCAAGCAATAAACATGTGTTAACTCATTTAACCTGCCTGAAATAGTTACTAGCATTAGCTCATTCTATAGCAGAGGTGACTGATGCACAGAGAGGGTAAGCAACTTCCCCAATATCACACAGCAAGTCCCTGGTAGAGCTGGGAAGTAAACCCAAGCAGTCTGGCTCCAAAGTTGGTGCACTCCATCCCTATGCTTCCACTGCCCTCTCTTACTGGTCAAAGGAAGATCAGTTCAGAGTCCACTGGTACCCTACTAGGGACCCCCACACACACCTCCAGGGGCTGGTCAGGCCCGCCACTACACCCATTTACATATCTATATCTAGTTTCCTCCTTAGGAAGAGTTCGTGACAGATACAACATTTCAGACCTGAAATAGACTTTAAAGCCCACCTCCCAAGGTGCAGATGGGGAAACTGAGGCCAGAGAAGGTGACACACTTTCCAAGGTCACACAATATAGAGCCTGGAGGCTTGCCTGGCAGGAATGGGATGTGTGGCAGATACCTGGTCTGTAAGGGATTTCAGGGGGATCCCAAAAGCACACCATTCCCCCTTCCTCCTCAGGCTTCGTAAGTCCAGCCACCAAACCTGGAGTTAAACTGACTACAGCAGCCATGTCCTCCTCTGAGTTGCTGCACCAGGCAGCGGTGGCCCCTGCACACAGAGGATGGCGTCATCAGTCAGCACACAGGAGCGAGCAGTGACTCACTGGGCTAGCAGACTTTCCACATCTCTGTGCAGAGGGGACTCAGAGACCCTCCAGCCATCCCTGTACTGTCCAAAGCCCGGCAGAGCCCTTCTGCTTCCCCTGGCTGAAGGCAACTCTGCTCTTGAGATGGGCACTTGCCCCACTCCAGCATCTGGCCCAGGCCCACAGTGGGAAGCTCTGATGTCCCTGTGCCCTTCCCAACCAGCCCACACAGAGGCACAGGTTCCTCTGCCTCACATGAGCCCACACAGGCGTGTGTGGACAGCCTACCCTACCTCTTTTTTGGGCCACACAGCCCTGGGACTCTCATCTGCCCCTCATGGGGCTGGGGCCCTCTGTGCCACCTCCTACTGGAATCTTCTGGCCACTCAGCATCCCTCCCCATTACAGGGCAGGACAGGCCTGGATACCAGAAAGGAGATGGCCAGGCTAAGTACATCACTCACCTCCCCCGCTCTCCCCATGCTCCCTTTACTCATGACACAGGAGCTGGACCGCCCCTACTTCCTCCTCTCCCTCCTAGGGCCAGGAACAAGGGAGAGAAGGCTGAAAGATGAAACACTGCGCCCCTCCCACTCACCCCTCAAAGGGAGGGACTAAAGCTGCTGCAGGGAAGGAGGGGAAACTCTCTAGAACCTCCTTCCTTCTCAAGAAGACCACAGCCGATAAAGGGCACAGACAAACTCCTGGGCCAGGGGCCTCCTGACAACGGCAGGCGTGACAAGGTGGCAGGAGTCAGGCCACCAGATGGGCCCCCGTGATGATCCCACTCGTGCCCTGCATTTTGTACAAGCTTGGATGGGGAACCAGGTCCAAGGCAGGGAAGGGCCAGGCTGGGGCACCCATGAACGTTGGCAGTATCATCCCATCTCACTGGTGAGGCTCTGAGGACCTAGGAGACCAGGAAACTTCCCCAAGGTCATGCTGCAGAGTCCTTCCCAGGGTCCTGTGAGGAGTCCTCTTCCATACTGGATAGTGCAGGGACCTTTCCTGACCTGGAGGTGTCAGGGAGTGCACCCCCTGGGCCAGGTAAGAGGACGGGGAGGAAGAAGGCAGAAGATAAATGTGGGGAGAAGAGGGAGGTAGGAAGGGAAAGGATTGAGGGAATGAGAGGAGGAGGCAGGGGAGGAAGAGGAACAGGAAGCCTGGCCAGAGAGAGGCACAAGCTTGTGGACAGTATTCACTGAGCACCTACCGGGCAGGGTGTATGGCTTGGGGAGGAGTAGCTCTGCACTGAGAGCCTTTCCCTTTGTGCAGACCCTGGTTAAGCTTCAGCCTCTCCTAAGCGAGCATGAGCCCAGCTCTGATGTGCATGTGCCCACAGCACCTGGCACAGGCAAGACACACGAGTGCCCAGAAAACTTGGATGAGTGCCCCCTGGATGGATTTGGGAAGGTGATTCCAGGGTGTCAAGCAGCACAACAAGATATCAGGAGTTGGTGAGGTGGATGAGAGGGTGGAGGGCTGGTGCCAGTCTGTGGAAGCCGGAGGGTTGTTCCACCGGACAGGGGTGGGGCAATGAAGAGTTCTAAGCAAGGGAGTGGAGTGATCAGCTTCTCATTTAGAAAATATCCCTTCAAAGGCTGGGGAGCAAAGACAAGGGGGGAAAGTGCAGGCAGAAATGTACCCTGAGGCCCTTTTCTGGATCTAGGGTAGAGATGATGGGGTACTAAGCTGAGCAGGAAGGCGGTTGGGATGGAAAGTGGGGGACAGAATCCAGAGACACAGAAAAATCAGACAGGAGTGTCTCCTTGGCCCATCCCCACCAAAGGTGGCAGGAAGGAAATTTCAGGAAGAGGCAGTAGAGAAAGGAAGAAACACAAGGCAGGACCTGGTTCACTACACAAGCCCACAAGCCTCAGATCAGTGGCTGGGAAGTTCAGAGGTGCCTAGGAAGGATACACACACACACACACACACACACACACATATGTTTGTCTCAGTCAACCCTCTGCAGTGCCCATTGATCAAGAGGGAAAGATGAGGGCAGCTAAGGCAATGCATGGAGTCTGTGGAGAGCTGGGATAAGGGTCCAGCTATCCTCTAAGGTCAACCCAAACCCCCAACACCACCTCTAGGAAGCCCACTCAGGCAGCACCTGCCCACCTGCCCTTTATGACCTTGCCCTCCTCCACTGAGAAGCCTCAGCCCTGAGATAAGGAGCCCCTCTCCTCTGAGCTGTTTCAGGTCTCGTCGGGTTCATTGTGAGTTTCGAGTCTTGTCTAGAAAAAAGGGGCATGCCCAGGTTTCCGTGTGGCTTCCCCACCTGTGGGCATGGGCACAGACTTGGACACAAAGGGTGAATGGTAAAGGGGGCTCAGGAACTGTTTGGCAAGCTCAAGTGACAGCAGTCAGTTTTTCAGTCCTGAATGCTGCCTCCAGGTGTCTTTAGAGTGGGGGAATCGATCACAGGGACAAAGCAGAGGCCAATCTGGTGGAGGGTGCTGAGGCTAGGCAGGGAGCCTCTCCTGGGCCTGACCCATTAAACAGACGGGCACTCTGAGCTCCACGTAGAACGGAGCGAAGCATCCAAGGTACCATCAGGCATCTCCAGCTATCAGCGCTAAGTCCCTCCCTTCGTCAACCTCTCTGACCATTTCTCTTTCCTAACCTTACAACCCAGGAGCTGGCAACCCCTTCCAGCCAGTCAGATCCAGCCTGTAGCCTATTTTTATACGGCCAGTGAGCCAGGAATGCTTTTTACATTTCTAAATGGTTGGAAAGAATTAAAAGAATCATATTTCACGACACAGGCAAAATGTATGAAATTCAAATTTCAGTGTCCATAAATAAAGTTTATCAGAACAGAGCCATGCTCACTTGTTTACATATCATCTAAGGCTGCAGTAGGCTACACAGTAGAATTAAGCAGTTGTATATGGACACAAGCGTAAAATAATTGCTATCTGGCACTTTACAGAAAAAGGTTGCCTACCCTTGTTCTAGGCTCATGCAACACACGCACACATGTGCACGCGCGCACACACACACACACACACACACACTTTCCTCCCTTCAATTCAATATGCAGCTGGACTTTTACTAACGCAGACCTTTGTGATCTTCTTTGGGCAAATATCTCTGAGTCTCTGGGTGTGCCCAGATCTGTGTGAGAGGGTGTGTCTCAACATCCATTTGTCTTTCTGGTGTTGCTTGTCACTATTGTACCCCAGCTCTCTGGCAGGTGTCATAGAAAGCCTATATGCCTTTCTAGCTGTGTGTCACTCCCTCTCTGTGTGTCACTGTGGGGGTGGCTGTCACCGTTTGCCTCTGACGGCATCCAGAGCTCGGTGCAAACACGTTGCAGCTGAGGCGTTTCCAGTCTCCATCTTGCCAGGCGGCTGGACCACTAAGCCAAATTCATTCAGACCCTGGAATCTTAAATTCCTCTCCTCAGGGAAGGCTGAGGGTCTCTGAGGCCTCTAGGCCTTCCAGGGTGGAAAACCACTTGGCAGCCCCTGTCTGGGGCATCAGGCCCCTGCTCACAAACCTGACCAGGACAGGAAACTCATTGTCACCTCCAGTGTCAGCCCCATGGTGGGTGGGTCTCAGGCAAGCAAGGCCTGCCTGGCACCGAGCTAAACTCCGGCTCTGCACTTGGCACATCTTGGTTCTGCCCTGTGGCAGACAGCACAAGATGTCCTCCACTTAATCAGTGCCAGCCCCAGGTCAATGAAATGCTTGTCCCTGGGAGGGCGGCAACCTGGGACGCTCCAGCCTAAGCCCTGTCCCCAGGAGAAAAGCCACCCTGTGGCCTTGGCTTTCTTAGCCTCTCAGCCACATATACTATAAACTCCCATGTGTGTATTTATTTATTCGACACAAATTGAGGGAGTGTCCCAAAGCTGATGCACAACAGAGAGAGGTGGCCATGTGAAAAAGCATGGGTCCCAAAGTGTTTCTCCAATCAATCCCCTGCCAGCCTGAACCTTATACAAAACAGGACTTAATGCACTGCTTAGCCTAGATCAGTCCCAGCGCAGGAGAGGGATCCTTTCAGAGGCTCCCCACAGACACCTCCCCTCACCACACATGGTGGCAAACAGACTTTTGGGGGTCTTGCTCCAGACACCCAACCACCCATGAATCACCCATGGCCAAAGAGGAAAAGGACCGGGCCCGCCTCCATTGTCACCCCACACACACTTGTTGATGGATTGGTTGGAAAATCTGGCCCAGGGCCTGCTCAGCGTGTTCCATCTCCAATTTGTATGTTCAGATTTCGGCTTGTGTCCAAGCTGGTGCCTCTGCCTGCCCTCCCCAAGGTCAGTGAGGAGCAGAACTTAGCTTAGGACTGGGGACTCCACCAGTCCTACTTGTACCCAGCACCAAACTCATTTAATTGGGGTCTCCTGATAAAACCTGGGTGCCGCCTGCTGCCCCTGCCCCCAAAGGCTCAAACATAGTTTTCCATCTTCTTGGGAATCCTACTGCCACTCAAAGCTTCCACCCTGACCTTCAGGATGCTTGTCTGTCTCAGGCCAGCTTCAGTCCCAGGGCAAGTTGCCCCCCACATGCTGCGTCCAGCCCCTTCCCATCCCCCAGCGTCTCCCCAGGGCCGCTCATGGGAAAAGCCAAATGCTGTGTCTTTGGAGAGGGCCAGGGGGGCTTTGTGGGACATTGTAAGGCTAGGGAAGATAAAGGGAGTCTGATGCACCTGCACCCAAAAACATAGAAATGGTCGGAAGAATTAGCAGGTGTCCACTCCCCATCCCTAGCATCTTCCAAAAGGGGGCTGAGCTCCATCCAGAGGTGAGGCTCCGCTCCTCAGCTCCACGTGAAATGCAGTCGG
The DNA here is from genome assembly GCF_003255815.1 of Theropithecus gelada. Taxonomy (NCBI): domain Eukaryota; kingdom Metazoa; phylum Chordata; class Mammalia; order Primates; family Cercopithecidae; genus Theropithecus; species Theropithecus gelada. Next base: position 81,775,533 of record NC_037670.1, read on the forward strand.
CTTCCGGCCGGGCTCCCTCCTGGGGGTCTAGCTGCATCCATTGGCTCCCCTGTTCCTTTTGAGCCCCCTAACCTGCCAAGGTCCCGCCAAGGATGTGGCCTCCGCCCCCCGCAGCTGCCGCAGGAGCCTCTGCCTTTAAAGCGGCTGGCAGGGGTCTGGGCGGGCCCACTTCAGCCTGGGAAGGCCAGTGTCGTTTCCCCACAGACCCCGCAGGGCGTTTCTTCTGGGACCACCGAATCCTCAGCATCCCCAACCCCAGCCCCTCCGCGCCACGGGAAACCGAGACGACGCTCTTTTGAACAATCCCGAATGTGTCACCACAGAGCGGCATTCTACACTGGCCCCTACCCCAACCCCTACCTAGCACATTGCTTGCCCACCCCTCAAGCCCCGTGCGGACTGCGGTACCTAGCCCCGGGGGACTTTCTAGCCCTGCCTTCCGATCCGCGTAGGTGCGTCCGTCCGCCTAGGGGTAGGGTGGCATGTCACTCCGGGTCCCTCCGGCCTCATGGCTTCCCTGCCCCTGGTCTCCCTTCTCCGCATCAGGAGGGGCGCGAGATAGCTAGGCCGACCCCTACCCCCGCAGGCTGCGGCCATCGGCCGCCCCGAGCGCAGCGCCAGACACTTGGGTTGGGGGGTGTCATCCTGACGCGCAGGAAGGGCACACAGGCGGGAGGGGGCTTCATTTCGGATCTGGGAGGCTTGCCTGGCGCCTGCCCTCGCCGGCTCTCCGTCGGTGGAGGTCGCGGCTGGAGGAGACCGCCAAGCCAGAGGAGGGGATCCGAGGTCCCGGCTGGGCGAAGGTTCTGGAGCCGGGAGAAAACAGCTGAGGCATGGAGGGGCAGCCGCGGCAGGGCGACCCTTACCTGCTCACTGCGGGGCCTGTCCGTGGGGCAGCGGCAGACTCCGCAAAGGACGCGCAACCTGCAAGTCCGCGGCCCGCGCGGCTCGGGGATGGGGAGCGTGTGCGCCGAGGAGAGCGCGCCGAGCCGGGTCTCCGCACCTGTGTGGCCGCGGACGGCCGGGGTCCGTATGTCCCTGCGCGGCGGCGTGTGCGTGTGCGCAAGCGGGGACCACGCTCGCCCGGAGCCGCCGCCGCCGCCGTTAGTCCCCGCCCGGGGCCGAGCGCAGCGCCCCACTTCGCCCGCCCCGCGCGGCGCGGCACGGCAGCCCAGCTCAGCTCAGTCCTGCAGGAGAGGCGCCGCCTCCCCCGCGAAGCCAGGCCGGGCGCTGGAGGGAGGCGACAGACCACCGCCTCCCGCTGCACACTTCGCAGTCTGGGGAGGGGGTGCTGCACGCCAATGAGCGCCCGGGGGCGGGGTTAGGCCGAGGGTTGTGCGGTGCGGGGCGCGGTGGGGCGCGCGGTAAGGGGCCGGGTGGGGGGCGCGGTGGGGGCTCCGGGTTGCTCAACCTCACCCCACCAGCAGCACAGACCTGAGCAGGAGCTGCGGTGGGAAATCCCGGTGGCGGGAGTCGGGGACGCTGAGGTGGAGGCCTCAGCAGCCTGTCATCCCCGTCTCCTCTATCTCTGGGCCTCCTGGGCTTACCACCCTCTTTCCACTCCCTCCATCACAGCCAGGACTAGAAAGCCTTCTTTCTTCTCCCTAGGTCCTCAAGATTTCCTGTGTATCAGAGCCTGTCTTCCCCCTCCTCCAAGAAGACTTCCTTACCAGGCAAGTCTCAGACCCTCCTTGGGCTCTTCTTTGCCCCTACCGCCGAGGTCTGGGAGGGTCGGCTAGTTTTGGGGTGCCTGTCGCGATGTACTCAAATGTGACCCTCCCCCCTACCCCCGCGGGAGAACGACCAGAAAGGGGATGGTAGTGCTTACAGGACAGAGACAACTTAAAATATCAGACTGCCTGGCTCCAGTCCCAGCTGTGCTACAGCTCTGTGAGCTTGGGTAAGTGGCTCAGCCTCTCTGAGCTTCAGCTTCTTCATCTGCACAAGGGAACAGTAGTACTGGCTCCCAGGACTCTTCACAGCAGCAGTAAATAAAAATGGTGCACTCACTCCACAGTAGTTTCTCCCTGGTATCATTGATTCGCCGATGCTGAATAAATTACTATTGCTACTGTTATTACAGTCCTGTCTAAACTCCTCCTAGTAGAAATGGCTTAATAAGGAGAACTACACAGATAAAGGTGGCCTAGCGGGTTGGCAGTGAAGCCAAACCTTAGCTGAGAGTAGTTAGCTACCCATTCCCAGGCAAGTTCTCACCCTCTGCCCACCCCACCCCAGCCCCCATCCCACAGCTGCTCCTGCCTGCCTCTGCCCTCAGTTTTTGGTCCCTGCCTCAGGCATCAGTCTCTTAGAGCATCTCAGTTCTGCAGCCAGGCTCTATTCTTGCCCATTCGAGTAAATTCTCACTCAGCTTCCCTTTGGGCCCAAGTTCTAGGTATGGCCACCTTGTCGAGGAGGCCTCAAGGAGGGGGAAGGAGGAGGGAGAACCCTGAGTCTTCCTTTGGGGTCCCCAGTCTACCAAAGAGGAAAGGACCTGTGGATGGAGAGGAATCCATATGGAAACTTGAAAGAAGCAATCTGAGGTCCCAGAAAGACACATGGAGGTTCCTAGGTCCATGTTTCTCTTTACTGACCAATGGCCACTGGCCACTGACCCCCATTGACACAACACGCTGGTAGTCTGATTGTCTCATATTCCTTTCAGTCCAGGAAAGCTTCCTGGTGGAGGAGAATATCAGTCTTATCTATATCAAGAAAGAATGAAGAGAATGGAGAGAAGAAATAACGGAAAGAAAAGGGCCAGGTGCTGTGCTAAAATCAGACACAGACAGGACCTCCCTCTAATCCTGGCTAACCCCTTCTTAGCTTGTTGCCCTAACCCCTGAGAGCTGATTTCTTCATCTGCCTCCAACTCTGGTGTTGTGAAGATCAAATGAGATGCTATGTGTAAAGCTTTCTGTAAACTGTGAAACTAAGTGTGAGGGAAAGGAGGCTGCCAGGAGTCTCAGAGTCAAGAGGGACTCAGAATGCAGGACGTAGAGGGCCTGGGAGTGAGAGGAAGGGTGGAGATCAAGGTCGTCTATGGCAGACCAGCCCATCCTGGGAATGTGGATGCCCAGACTTCCAGATAAAGGCCCCCCTACTCTGAAGTTCAGCATTCAGTTCCAGATTTATTCCCTTTCCATACTCTCGGTTCTTCAGTTTCCACTGTGGGTTCCAGATCCCCTGGAAGGGGCCAGTGGGGCTGGAAATCCAGATCCTACTCTACCTACTGCCCACCAAACCAGGCATGCCCCCATCTACCCCAAAGGGGCACTTTTTTCTAGTGGATCCACCTGGAGGCAGCACCTCTCTAAAGCTCTTAAAGATGTCATGTAGGCTAGTAGCCCTCGTAGACTTCGATTCTCATTCCAGCCCCCCGAGTAGCATCAGCCTGGGTGAGGCATAGAACACACATTAGAGATGGGATCCAGGAGGGTTGTCTAGTCTCCTTCTCTATGCGTGGGGTGCCTTAGCCCAGAGGGGCAACAAGACTAGCCCGAGGACACACAGGCAACTTTCTTATCAGAAACCTTATCCTGCTGCCCAACTTAGTGTTGTTCTACCTTGTGAGCTCTTTCCACCCCCTTAATTCTGGAAGCCACTCAGGCTTTCACGTCCTGCACTGCCCTCCACCTGTCTCAGGCATCCACTGTAGTCTCTCCAAATAACCTTGGGAGAGGAGCTCTGCCAATTCTGTTCCCCGAGATTAGGCCTCCCCAGGGACAGGCTCCTTTTCTCTGCCTCTCTACCCAGTCACCCAAAAAAAATCAACTTCACCTCAAGATCTAGCCCTGACCTTGTAAGCCAGCCAGCCTACCACTCCCACCCTACCCCTACCTGCCTGGCTTTGGGAAGACCTGAGGCCAAGGGACCACCCCTGGGAAGTCTTCTCTCAGAGGACCCCTTGGGCTACCTTCTCTTTCCTAGGGAGGGAAGCTGGGGGGCCCTCTCACCAGCTTTTCCCTGCCTTGAGGTGCTCACTGCCTCACTCCCTTCCACAAGCCAGCCAGCCAGCCAGGCGGGCAGCAGCTGAAAAATATGGGTTTTAATTCAATTTTCTGAGACATGGCTGAGGGAGATGGATGCCAGGCCACCCTACCCAGCATTCATCTCTCCTGAGCAACAGTTTCCTCCCTAACTACAGGGCCCCCACCCCAGCCCACCCCACTCCACCCCACCCCACTCCAGTTTTTACGCTGCTCAGACAAGAACAGCACACACAAGGACACAGGTGCTTTATTGTAGACAGCTGGCATCGACCGAATGCTCACCATGTCTTGCGCCAATGCTTGTCAACCTTCCGGGCGCTACAGACTCCCCCCGGGGAGCTTTTAAAAAGTACCTACACCCAAGCCTCACCACCCAAGATAATTAGACAATTGGTCCATGGTGAGGCCTGGGCAAAAGAATTTTTTATAACTCCCCAGGGGATGCTAATGTGCAGCCACGGTTAGTTAGGAACCCCTGTCATCAGCCCTCTGCTAATGCTTTGCGGGCAAGCATCCCAAGATAGCATGCTCATATGTCCAGAACAGGTTACAAGTGTGCTGAGATGCTGGTCCCTCAGCCTGCTGGGCAGCCATAAGCAGCCTTTTCCACTTTCCTCAGGAGACATATAAATGTTTTCATTTTCCACAGGTACCAGGGTATGGAAAGGCTGGGAAGCAACTGCTTTTTGTGCATTGGCCCATTTAATCCCTGTTTGGGGAATGCTGTGAGCCTTGAATGCCAGACTGTGAAATCGTGTTTCTGTCTCTGGGAAATCTCCATTGAGAATGCTGTCTGGTCTGCTACATCTGCAATGGGGTCAGATGGCCAGAGAGACACTGAGGAGCCCCAGGTGCCTCAGGGAGTGCTCCCTGGAAGGCCTGGAAGCATCAGCAACAGAACAGAGCAAGCAACAGAGAGGCCTTGGAAAGCTTAGCCCCCCGAAGCTGGGTAAGCCATCCCCATTGCCCCGCTAAGGCCCTTTGTCCCTGAACACACAGGCTCCAGAAACATTCCAGTGGCAGGGTTGAGTTCCCCTGGGAGGCCACCCACCCCAGAAGCAGCCCAGAAGGCCAGGTGCACTCCTTTCCCCTGATGTCTCATAGAGGAGCCAGGAGGTAGCATCCTCATCAGATGAACCCATGCCATCTAGAGCCTTTTCAGTCACCCCATGGACCCTGGTCCCCAGGACTCTTGGAATCCTCTGAGAAACCAAGGGAATGAAGGTTAGGTTGCTTAGATCCATGATTTTCAAACTGTGTTCCAAGAGCTCTAGAAATCCTTGAAGCTGCCTCACAAAAAGCCTGGAGTCAAGGAGGAGTCAAGGGGATACCCATGTTCAGAGATGCCTGGGAGCTCCTTAGAGATTAGGCCTGAGTCCTCTCTGTCCACCACCCACCACAGGACACAGCTATGGGTGAGGACGAGCAAGGGGAGAAGGGCTGTTGGGAGTGGGGGCAGGTGGGGCCAGGGGACAAAAGACTTGGGCCCTAAATGCTAAGTGCCGACTTGACCATTTAGCACCCCCTTTCACAGATGAAGAAAATGAGGCTCAGGAAACAGAAATGATTTGTTCTGTTATGGGGCTAACTAGTGGCAGAGCTGGGCCGACACACCAGGTCTCTGGGCTTTTAGTCCTGTGCTCTATCCCCAGAATCGTGACCTTAGAAGGGAAGACATGCCTCTAGGGAGTTGGAAAGTGTGGGTGTGTTGGGGGTGGGACGGGTGGAAGAAGTAATTTCTTGAAGCCTGGGGCAATAGCAAGAGACAATGTGAAGAGTCAAGTGCCCTGAGTCTCTGTCCTTTGTGTACATAAATATCCAAATGCACCCTTACCCCCAGATGAGCATATGCTCAAATATACATACTTATTGCTACACCTGAGTACACTGTGCACACATACTCATGTGCATTTCCATTTAATATGTATGCCCAGAGGTGCATTCACATACGGTCCAAGTATGTGCATGCACTCAGATGCGCAGGCGTGTGCGCACACACACACACGCACACACGCCATCCACAGATCTGGAATAGGAAAGCACATCTTTTCTACCAAGATAGAGATATTCCCTCTCCTGCAGACTCTCAGGCAGGCAGCAGGCCTGTCTACAGAGGCATAGCTTCATCACTGTCAGGCAATTCTTGTCAGACAGTGAGTGACACTTTCCATTCACCTACTGTAGTCTCCTCCTGGAGACACAGCTGTTTACACATGGGAGCTGAGTACCCTCCAGGGCCCCTGGTTGAAGGAGAATGAAATATTTCCATTCTCACTTCCAAATCTCTATCCACAGGACTTCCTTTTCTTATCTCTACCCCTATCCTCTCCTCCATCTTCTGCACACCCTGGCATTTGTGCATAGTATTCTTTGACTGCAGAAGGGACCTTCATGAGTATCTTACAAATAGGCCATATCATGTGTGTTCAGGAGCCACATTGCACATGCCCTGCCCTCTGCACATTTGCTGTCCTCAGTGGTCTGGGTCTGGCTACTCTTGGAGTGAACACCTGTACCCGCTCTGCCTGTCCCCCTTTGCAGGTGCTGCAGTCAATCTAGGTCCCACCTGATGTTCCTATAGCTTCCTGGAGCCTGGCTTGACTGCTTTGAAAATAACAGTGTGCTCCAGCCCCACACAAGTCCTGGCTTTAACGCAGGGCCACGGCAAGCATGGAAGTGTGGAAATTACAGATAATTTGTGTGGGAGGAAGCAGCCTGCATGAGGCAGGGATACAGCCTTTCCCAGAAAAGCAGCTCAGGATAATATGGGGCCTGTGACAGGCTGAGCCCTGACTTGGTGTCATGCAAATAATGCTGATAATTATATTAAAAGTAGGGCAAATAGAACAATCTTTGATGAGCAACTTTGGGAACAGGTTGGCAGTTGATGAAACAATCTTTTGCTACAGGTGATGGGAGGACTGCCTGCGAGAAATTCATTGAGGCACCCAGGGCTCTAGCCCTCAATCAGGGGCTGGGAAGGTTAGTGTGAGCTGGCAGGATGGGGCTGGCCCAAGGCCTTGCGTACAATCAAGGGTCCTATAACAAGTTGCAGGAAACAGTGGCTTAAACAAGCGCACGTTGTTTATCCCACCATTCCCATGGGTCAGGGTCCGCTGCTCAAAGTCTTATAATGCTACAGTCAAAGTGAGCCAGGCCTGGAGTCTCATCTGAGGATTTAGGGTCCCCTCCCAAGGTTGTTAGCAGAATTCTCTTCCTTGTGGTTGTAGGACTGAGGCCCTGAGCTTCTAGAGGGTTCCCACCATTTGCCACCTCGTGGTTCTCTCCACTCATAGCAGTGTGGTTTGTCAAGGCCAAGGGAGAGAGACTCCACTGTCTCTCCATCCTGGATTTCTAGGCCCTCTTCTTCTTCTTTTTTTTTTTTTTTATTATTATTATACTTTAAGTTCTAGGGTACATGTGCACAATGTGCAGGTTTGTTACATAGGTTTACATGTGCCGTGTTGGTTTGCTGCACCCATCAACTCGTCATTTACATTAGGTATTTCTCCTAACGCTATCCCTCCCCTAGCCCCCCACCCCCCGACAAGCCCCAGTGTGTGAATCTCCCTGCCCTGTGTCCATGTGTTCTCATTGTTCAACTCTTACCTACGAGTGAGAACATGCGGTGTTTGGTTTTCTGTCCTTGTGATAGTTTGCTTAGAATGATGGTTTCCAGCTTCATCCATATCCCTGCAAAGGACATGAACTCATCCTTTTGTATGGCTGCATAGTATTCCATGTTGTATATGTGCCACATTTTCTTAATCCAGTCTATCATTGATGAACATCTGAGTTGGTTCCAAGTCTGCTATTGTGAATAGTGCCGCAATAAACATACATGTGCATGTGTCTTTATAGTAGCTTGATTTATAATCATTTGAGTATATACCCACCAATGGGATTGCTGGGTCAAATGGTATTTCTAGTTCTAGATCCTTGAGGAATCGCCACACTCTCTTTCACAATGGTTGAACTAAGTTACACTCCCACCAACAGTGTAAAAGCATTCTCTAGGCCCTCTTCTAACGGGCTAATGTAATTAGCTCAGGTCCTCTCAGGATCATCTCTCTTTGGATAAACTTGAAGACAACTCATTAGAGCTTTTAGTAACATCTGCAGAATCCGTTCCCCTCTGCCACATAACTGGCCTGATCAGGAGATCAAAACCCCATCTTATCTATAGGTCCTGCCCACAGTCAAGAGGAAGGACTTGTACGGGCTTGTATTTTAGGGGGCAGGAACCTTGGGGACCTTAGAAGCCAGTCTACTACAGTCCTCCCACCTTCTAGCCTGGAACGTGACAGCTGGGGTCAACCCATTGACCAAGCTCCCTGAGAAGCTCCCTGGAATGCGAGAGCCCATGTCAGTCTTATTCCACCTCCAGTGCTGGGCATAAAGTCAGTGCTCAGGAAATATGTATTGATTGAACAAGTGAGTAACCAACCCCTGCCTCCATAGTACCTTGATGGGGAAACTGAGGCCCAGAGAAGGGAAAGAACTGTTCTAAGTCATCCAAAGCAACAGATGACAAAACAAAACAGTGATAGGCACTACAATTTACTAAGGCCCCATGCTATCTTGCTAGCTTGTCTCCCTGGATTGTTGTAAAGCTGTGATTAGGAATTATGATTATCCCAGGTTTACAGATAAAGAAACCAAGTCTTGGAGAGGTGAAACAACTCATCCAAAGATGCCGCTCGCTCTCTCCCTCTCTCGGCTCCACCCCAATGTCTCAGATGATCCCTTTTCTATGTGCCATAGTCTGTGTCTGCCAGCAGGACAGACTGAGTGCAGGGCCAGGAGGCCAGGCATACAGCAAGGGCCGGGGGTGCCTGGATGCATCCTCCCTCCCGTGCCTCTGCCCAGCCCCACTTCCTTTGGAGGGGAATTAAGTCCTCAGTCTGTTTCACACTGGGACAGGGCCACCCACAGGGGGAGAGGTGTTTCTAATTACTCATAATTAGCCAGCCTGATTAGTCCTGTCATGAGGGATTGTCTCTTCCAGCTCTTTCTTTTGTGTTCTGAGGACACTTATCTGTTAAGGAGGGGATCTATCGGCAGTGGCCAGGGAGGAGAGGACACACAGGAATCTGACTGGAGCTGGCAAAGGGGTCTTGGTACACCCACAGCAATAAGCATCTCTCTGAGCCTGCCCCTCCCACCAGGTCCCCCTGGAAAACCTTCCTCTAGCCCCCCAGCACAGAGAACACTGGTCCGCCTTATTGGAAGAAGAAACCTGGCTCAATCCCTGAGGAACATGTCTGTCCTGCCTCCCTTCCCCGATATCCATATAGATCACCCCCTCACCTTCTTTAAGTCTCTGTTTGAAGGTCCTTACCTGCCCTGTGTAAGCTACACCCTCCATCACTCTCCACCCCTCAACCCTGCTTTAGGACACAGATTTTGAAGCTAGATTATTGGGTTCAAATCCTGGCTTTGCCATTTGGACAAGTTACTTAACCTGCTGTGCTTCAGTTCCTTCATCTATTCAGTGGGATTGAACCATCTCATCTACCTTTTAATGTTAATATAAGATTTAAATAAGTGAATACATGTAAAGCATTTAGAACAGTGCCTAGCACAGAATAAGTATAATATAGTATCAATTATTCATTGTTTGCTCTTTTTCTTCGTAGATCTGACATGTTGCATAGTGTCTGTCTATTTGTTTCAGATCTGTCTCCCCTAAGTGAATGTGAGCTGCTTGAGGGCAGGGTCCTTCTTTGCTCAGTGCTCTGTTCCCTGTGTTTAGAGGTGCTTAGAGCAGCTACTAGTGTTTGTTGAGTTGGTGAATGAATCCCACCTTCCCTTTCTCCAGATAGCAGGTTCATTCTTCTCTTCACTCTCAGAAACTGCAATTTAAAGAGAATAAAAATGCATCTCCCATGTCCCCATCATCTCTTAATCCCTCTCACCATGATTCATGGCCACAGACTCCATTTCTGGAACGACAGACTCCCCTGAAATACAATAACTCAATTCCAGAATACAATTAAATGGTCTGAGACCCAGGTCACAAACCCACATCACAAAGTCCTGGAATTCTAGAATTCATGGAGTCCTAGAATGGACGACAGGACTTGAGAATTCCAGGATGAAACTCTACAATCTTCAAATGTAATCTGAGAATTGCTGGTAGTGGGACCCAGGAATCTTGGAAAGGAAGCCCAGAATTTCAGAAGAGAGGCTTGGAATTGGATCATTGGGAGAATCTGGTGAAACCAGCTGGCTTCCTTTCACTGGCTTTTTTTGCGGTGATAAAAAGGCAAGTGGTGCTTGTGTGTGCTCAGAGCCGAGGGGCAGGGTGAGGGGCCAGGATAGCGGTGGGAAAAGAGCTCCCCTGTGAGTGTTGCTAGGCACCGGCACCAGGGAAGGAGAGGACAATGGGGCTGGCCTGGCCGGGGTAGGTAGAGCCGAGGGCTGAATCCTGATCAGAATGCTGGGGGAGGAAGAGAGGGAGGGCTTCGGGACAGCACGCAGAGAGGCGGGCATAGCCAGGCCTAATCCCATTACAGCTGCTCATCCAGCTGCCAGGGCTGACAGGCATCAGGCCTTGGCTATGCCCTCCCCTCCTCCAATTGTGGGCTTAGGCAGCAGAGGGCTTTGGATTCAGAAGTTTCTCCACCTTGTTCTGAAGTCCCTACCCCAGAGCAGGAGTGTGACTGTGCCTTGAGCCCTGGCAAACTTAGGGCTAAAAGTAGGGTGGGGACAAGGGGGGCTGGAGGATGGAGGAATCCCTCAAGGAAATAGATTGACCCAGGATAAAATGGGGATACTTTGTAAGAAATTTTGGATATACAACAGAAGTTCAACTAACGACCTTGACACTAGTTCTACCCAAAGAACTAACTCAACCCCAGCCAGAGCTTCCGCCCAGGTCAGACACTCAATCCTGACTCCATCCCAGTTTGGCCTCTAATCCCAGCCTCAGAACAAGTTCCTGCTCTGGCCACAGACTGACCTGTAACCCTAATTCAGGGCAGAACCCTGATCCCAACTACAGATTCCTTGAAAAATGACACTTAGATGAGCCCACAGATCGCGGAAAACAGGATTCATCTTAAAAAGTTCAAAAGACCAGTGGACTTCCTTAAAATGGTCAAATGGAGCCCGCTAAACATGCTGGCTTATGGAAACCTACAGCTGCAAAGACTTGAGCTGCAGTCCCTGTTAAAGCCCACAGCAAGCTGACTCATCCCCTTCCTGATGGAGGAGAGTCTTCTGCTCCAGGAACAGTTCCACTCCAAACCCTGAGCTCTTCCCAATATGGGAAAGAGTATCTAGAAGGAGATTGGTGGACCAGGCAGTTTATTTGACCCAGAGTCAAGACACAGGGAACAGTGTCTTGGGGATGGAATCAGCAATGTTGGAGGAGATGCTGATTGTGGTGGTGGGTGAGTGATCCTGGAGGGAGGTGGCCCTGGTGGTGTTGGAGGTGGAGATGCAAACAAATGGAGACGGAGCTATAGATGAATGTTCCTAAACCCAGCAGTAGCCACATACTCATGTGGGTCTTTCAACTTTTCTTTACTCTCGTTTTTCCTTCATGAGTCGGGAAATTTTTAGGAGGAATTTTGTAACAATCCAAATAACAAATCTGAGTCTGTGTGTTCCCTGTTTCTCCTTTTAGCATCTCCAAGGTGGAAGAAGTTATCTTCTTCCCATTAATATGGCTGCACAGCAGAGCTGGAGGCTTCCCCCTTAGACACTCGGTCTGACACACCTGCTCACTCCCAGAAGTTCAAGGGAGTTCTGTCTGGGAAGGATGGATGGTCTCTCTCAGAGCTCCAATCACCTGCTCCTTTCTGATACTTCTGCCACCTGATCCCATGTTCACTTCTCAAGGAGGGCAGCACTGTAGGTGTGTTCATCAGGACACTTCTTCTTTATTGGTAGGCTGCTCTTTGCCACAAAAACCATTTAGCATCCTACATGATTAGCATTCTAGACCTTTCATCTTGACTTTGGTTCTAAATGGTAGTGTCATTGCCCAGTTACTGTGACATTGAAAACACCCCCACACATTTTCAGCATTGCCCACCCTTTACCCCTTAGAGAACTATCTTGAGATATTGTCTATGAAAGACTTGCAAAGAGAGTGGCCTCAAACCTGTTTAAACAATGTTATCCCCTACCCCCACCCCTACCTGCAGGTAATAGAAAGTGAGGACTTTAGAAAGTGAAAACCTCTGAGGATACATTTTTTGGGGACATCCAAGCAAGGCAGGTAGGAAGGGAATCTTCCTGTCACCTCAATCAAGTAAAAGGAACTTGAAAGACTCTTTGGAGATCTTGGAAAGTTTCCCCTGAAATTGGGTGACTCAGGGATGGGCAGCTGACTGCACAGAGACACATCCCAGAGTGAGGTGTAGGAAGAACAATGGACAGTTTGGAGGATAAGGTGCCAGAAGAAGCGTGGTAAGAAAAGCAGTTAGAAGGTGAGCAGGACCAGGTTATGGCCATGAATGCCAGGCCAAGAGATTGAATTTATTCTTGGAGGATGCAAAGCCAGGGAAGAGCTTAGGGCAAGGAATGTTAAGCAGGATCGCTTGGCTGCAGGGTGGAGGATGTACTGGAGGTAGGGAGATCAGTTGGGAACCTAATGAAACAGAGGACAGATGGTGAAAGGCTGACAGAAAAGGACAAGGCTGGATCTGAGAAGAAAATAAGAAAAATGAATGGGAACCATTTTTGAAAACTCCAAGGGCAGGACCCATAAGAATTTTTGTTATTGTTTTTAATCATTTTTTTAAAAAAGAAGAAAAATAGCGAAAATCTCTGGAGAATAAATACCTTGAGCCATTACTGGCCATTAACATTTTAGCACAAATTCAGATTCATCCATACAGCAATTAAAATTTAGCACAGTCAGAGCACTAAAGAACGGACACTAGGTGGGGTGAGGAAAAAGGAAAATGTGCCAGCAGGAAAATGCAAGATCTAGATGGGAATAAATCTGGACGCCTAGATATGGAGTTGCTGATACAGACAGAAGCAATAAGAAGGAGTGTCAGACAGATAGCTCTAGGCTGGTGTTCACATATATGTCCCTTCCACAACCTACCAGCCAGCCTTAGGATCCCGGTAAGTCACTTAACTTCTTAGACTCTCCATTTTTCCATTCGTGACTCAGGGATGATGCTGTCTATCTCACGGGGTCAAGTTCTGTAAAGGACCTTTTAAACTGCCGAGCTCTGTGAATTCCATCAGAATGCTGAAAGTCATCCTTGGAAGTGGTTCTCCATTACCGTTCACTGACTTGCAGCCAGGCCATCAGCTACCTGTCTCCTTAAAATTAGTTTAGTCTCTTTCAGGGAAAGCTTGATTAATCTTAATGTGTACAAGGTGGGAAGGACAAAAGAAAAGAAGTGAGAATTCATGCAGCTAAATGTTACATTTACCAGAAACCCCTTTATGGACCTCAGTTTCCCTGTCTGTCCAATGGGAGTGACAATATTTATCCTCATTATTTATAGAGAATCCAAAGAAATAGCCCCCATTCCTCTAAAAACCTTTTTTTTTTTTTTCTGAGATGGAGTCTTGCTCTGTCACCCAGGCTGGAGTACAGTGGCACAATCTCAGCTCACTGTAAGCTCTGCCTCCTGGGTTCATGCGATTCTCCTGCCTCAGCCTCCCAAGTAGCTGGGACTACAGGTGCCAGCCATCACACCAGGCTAATTTTTTTGTATTTTTAGTAGAGATGGGATTTCACCATGTTAGCCAGGATGGTCTTGATCTCCTGACCTCGTGATCCACCCGCCTCAGTCTCCCAAAATGCTGGGATTATAGGCGTGAGCCACCGTGCCTGGCCACCTCTAAACTTTTTTAAGCAAAGGGACTATAGTCTTTCTTTTCATTTCTTGCCACTCACTAACTGTGATCTTGTTTTTAATTTTTTATTGCCTCAGTTTTCCCAGCTGTAAAATGTGAAGAATAATGGCACATAGGGTTGCTGTGAAGATTAAGTGTGTTTAAATGTTATAATGCCTAGGATGGTGTTTGGTGTGAGTCCACCTTCTAAGCAATAGCTATTACTACTGCCACTACTCTGCCACTACCACAGCCATCATCACCCATCCCACTGGCCTGACATTCAGTGGACATTCCATGAGTGTTTGCTGAGCTAGACTGCTCATGGATTTGAACTTGTGGTGGGAAGTGTGCAATGTTACACAGGAGGGGGAGCACAGACCCAGCCCTCCTGGGCTCGCTGTGCTTGCTACTCAGAACCTTGGCTTCCATGACCATCTGAAGGGCTCAGAACGGACCTTTCAAGATTAGAATTCGGTAAGGAGAATTAGAGTAGCTCCCAGTTTCCAGATCCTCCCATCTAATGTTGGACCATGCCAAGACCTTCTGAATGGCTGCCCTCTTAGCAGACTTGACCCTTTATAACCTGGGTCCAGATCAAGAATCCAATGTCAGTTGGTTGAAACAGGACATCTCTCCAGAGGTCCAGAGCCATACATCCAGCAGCCTATTGACCCCAGTGGCTTCACAGACATGTCCAGCCCAGTCTTTCCAACACCGGACACAGGATCTGCGCCCTCCCCGCCATGTCCCACCTCCACAGATGATACCACATTCATCTCCTGGACAAATTGGAAATCTGGGAGTCATTCTTCACACTTCCCCAGCTCTCATGATTCACCTGAGCAACGAGCATTTAGCACAGACTTCCTGTGGGCCAGGCACAGTGCCAACCACTGAGGTGGCAGTGGTCCCTGCCCTCCTGAAGCTTATAGTCAGATGCAGTACACAGAACTGAAACAATAATCGCACAAATAATGTAAAACAACCTGTGATATTGAAATAAAGAATAGAGTGCCATAAACCTATGTAACAAGACAGCCTGAGCTCACCCAGCGGTCAGGGAGGCTTCCCAAAGAAATAGTCAGTTTATCTTAGATCTGAAGAACAAATGAAGGGAGCTGAGCGCTGGGTGGAGACAGAGGGGGTGAGGATACTGCAGCAAAACTGTGTAAGAAACTGTGTAAGAGTAAGAAACAAGAGCAAAACTGTGAATAGAGAGGGAGGCACCAAGCACTCAACCCACTGGACTCAGACCAGCGTGACTGGAGGACAGACAGCAAGGGAAAGAGGTTGGATTTGAGGCCGGAGGGCCAGGTCAGACCTTGGGGGCCCATCAAGGCCTGGGGTTTTACCTCAGACCAGTGGGAAGCTGCTGAACACATGACAAAGCCTCATTTGCATTTTAAAAATGTCACCCAGGATGCAGGGGAAAAATCGGGTTGAAGGATGCAGGGAAATCAATAAGGAAGCTTGTTGCAGTAGATGAGGCAAAAGATGTGATTTGGACTAATGGAATGGTGGGAGAGGTAGAGAGAGATGGAGGATCTGGAGACCACCTTAGGAGATAAAGACAGCAGGACTACAGTTCCCAGATTCTCTTGCAGCCAGGTGTGAGGTGTGACTAAATTCAGGGCAGTGGGGTGTGAGCAGGAGTGATAGGAACAACATCCAGTTTGTGCCCCTGAAGGGAGGGGTATGGCCTCCCCTTTCCCTTTTCCCTCCCCACTGGCTGGAATGGTGATGCAATGGTGGGAACTAGGGCAACAATCTTGGGCAAAGAGGAGGAAGCTGCTTTGTAAGGAGAGCAAAGCCACGTGATTTAGCAGGAGTCCTGCCCCACCCCCACCCCCCCTCCCCGCCACCCAACCCACCATTGCCCAAACCCGTGATTACGGAACTGGCATACCAGCCCTGAATTGCCTACTCACATTTTTATGTGAGGAAGAAAGCAATTTCTATTTTGTTTGGGCACTGCTATTTTGGGTCTCTCTGCTACAGCTGCTGAATCAAATATTCACAGAGTGGTGGATTACACATGAAGATGATGGAAAAGAGAGGGAAGGCTGGCTGGCCCTAAGGTCCCTGTCTTATACCACTGGATGTATGGTGGTCATGTTCATTGACACAGGGAGCCCTGGTTGGAGAAACAGACTTTGAGATGGAGGGAGGCAGTGGTGGTAAAGATTATGAACTTGACTTGGGCAAGTAAGTTTGAGGTACCTTGAGGGGAACACAGGGAGAAACATCAAAGGAGCAGGCAGGGCACTCAGAAGAGAGATGGGAGTTGGAAGAAAGTGTAATCAGAGGGTGAATTAATCTGCAGTTCTCAACCTTGACTGCAGAGGAGAACTTGGTAAATCCTGACACCTGGGTCCCAACCCAGAGATTCTGAGTTTATCAGGTCTGGGAAGCAGGCCTGGCATGGGCATGTTTTTAAAAGCTCCCCGGGTGATTGTAGTGTGCAGCCAGGGCTGAGAACCACCAGTATGGATGGCAATTGAAACCATGGGAGTGGATGAGATGGCCCAGGGAGGAAGGATAGAGTGAGAAATGAATCAATCTTCAGGTCCTGTCGATTGCAGTGCCTCTTATATCTTCTGGGCCCTGCTGGGATGTGAGAAAGAGTGGGTGGCACGTAGCAACTGTCCAGCCATCCCCAGCACAGTACCCATATGGACTGTGGCAAGGAAAGCCAGATAGGAAGCACAGTAGTCCTCTCAGACAGGGCCTTGCAGTGACATCACTGGTCTGTCTCCTCCCTCCCTCCCAGGGCTGCCTCTTGGCCACTAGGAAGCTGCTCTGGTCTTCACAGCTGACCTGGCCACAGGCTGACAGGGAGTGGGCTCCCCTCTCCCTCCTGGGAAGGAGCCCCTGCCCAGGGCAAGACCACAAATGTCTGTCACTGCAGCTGATGACCCTGTCTTCAAGTGCCAGGCCAGGCTGCACGGCAAACACACAGATGAGCACTCAGGGACATCTACCACTTACTTATTATATGACCAGCCAGTTTTTTGTTTGTTTGTTTTTCTAGGCCTCAACTTGCTCATCTGTAAAAGGGAATAGCTATGCTCAACACTACCAAGAAGGTAGGTTTTGTTGTGAGCATCAAAGTCATTAATGAAACAATAAGAATTTATGAAGTACCTTTCATTGGGCCTACCTCTACTGTCTTTTGGATGAGAGTGGACAGAAGAGCAAGAGAGAGACAGAGAGATGAAGGGGACCTATAAAGTCCCTAGTGCTCTTAGGGAGCTTACAGAAGAATGTGCCAGACGCAAGTGAAAGCCCAGAAGGGAAAAAGCCCATAGCATTTAGGTCAGGAGGAGAACGTGGTTTACAGGGCTAGGGTCAGTGGGAAAGGGAGGATGCAGGGAGGCCCACCATAAGGATTTTCCAAAGGGTCAGCCAGACCCGGTTTTGAATGTCAGCGTTGCCACTCTCTGGTTATGTGCCACTGGGAAAGTTACTAATTGCTTATCCTTTCTGAGCCTGTTTCTTCATCTCAAATTACTCAGCTTAATGCCTAGAATATAGTAGTAGTCAATAGCAAATACTAGCTATTTTTGTTGTTAACAGGGTTATACCAAATTCAGAGGGCTGTGAGTGAACTTGCAAAATATCTGTCCTCGATTAGATGCTCACTATATATTGGTTCCTTTTCTTCATTTAAATTTAATCAAGCACACCTTCAGTGTGGCCCAAGGGTAGCCCCAGAAGACTGTCAACGCTCTGTAACAGTGAGGTGTCCAGCAGCTTTGTGGCTTGTAGGGGAGAGGACTGTGGGAGACAGAGCTGGGGTGACCATCCACAAGTGTGAGAAAATGGTTATCCACCTAGGCTGCTAGGATAGGATGTGAAAGGTCAGACACACGGCTAGGAGGACCTGTCTGACACAGGGAAGGTCTAGAAAGAATCATGCCCACAGTGGGTGGGTGTGGGAGGCACCCACTGGGCAGGAGCACTGTGGGAATGGGGAGGAAAGGAAAACCTAGAAGAAAACGTTTCCTGGATGGGCGGTACTGTGGTCTGAATGCGTCCCCCAGAATTCATTTGTTGAAACTTAATCGCCAATGTGATAGTACTAAGAGGTGGGATCTTTAGGAGGTGATTGAGTCATGAGGGCGGAGCCCTCATGAATGGGATTAGTTACCTTATAAAAGAGGCTGAAGTGGGTGCCCTAGTCCTTTTTGCCCTCTGCTTTCCACCTCAGGGGGACGCAGCAGCAAGGTATCATCTTAGAAGCAGAGAGCCAGCCTTCACCAGACCCGGAAACTTCCGGTGCATTACTCTTGGACTTTCAGCCTCCAGAACTGTGAGGAATAAATTTTCATTATTTGGAAATGACCCAGCCTCAAGTATTTGTTACAGCAGCACAAATGACTAAGGCAGGTGGGTACATGTATGGATGAATGGATGGGCTCCTGGATCCCATGTCCAGGCAGACTTGGATAATTGGCTGCTGAGCCCCTACCCTGATGCCTACTGGTTCTCCAGTCCCTACATCTTCCCCTGTTGCTGTGCCTCTGGGACTAGGATTGCCTATCCTGCCCTGTAGGAATTGCTCTCCCAATGTCTGGACTGTGGCCACCACCCAGATCCCTGAGTTGGAGGATTCTCCCAGGGCTGGCTGCAACCTCAGCTCCCAGCCCCTCCACTGGGACATGCTGGCAGGTCCTAAGTAACTTGAAGGAGTCTTCCATGTCCCCTCTGCCCAGGCCCTGCTCTTTCTTTCTTCGGGGTCAGGGGGAGGGGGAAGCATCTCAATCTGAGGTTGTGTTTCCCTGTGCTCTGCAACCTCCCTTAAGGGAGTTGCCTGACTTCCTCTCCCAGCACCTGACCTGCCTTCTTGATGATCAAGCTTCCTCCTCTGTGTTCAGAGCCTGGTCATGGTGTTGAAGTGCTCCTTGATGGGGTCTTGGAGTTCTCAGAGAAGATGCCAGCCTGATCTGAGTATCCCTGAGGCCCCTTTGTGGTTCAAAGGCTTTCAAACATCGAGGTCAATGAGCTTGTTCTCTGGGCTGCAGCCTGAGCCTGGCCTCTCCACAGGGGTTGGCCCTGGGAGGTAAGAGAGAGGCAGCTTCTGCCTGTTTGATTTGGGGCCCTGGGCACAATTAGTTGAGGCTCCTGAAAGTTCTGGCACATGTATAGAGCTTCATCCATATTTGCTGAATAAATTATACCTGGAAGGGACCTTAAACACCATCTGATCCAAGCCCGTTTATTTTTTAGACAAGGGGGTGAAAAGTACTAACTTGCTGGGAGTAGAGAACATGATGGGTGGTTCCCCCTTCACCCTGTAGAAGGTCGTTCCCTTAGCACGTTCCTCTCAGAACCACAAAGCTAGGTTGGACTTGTGTGCCTCCCCTCCAGCAGGACACGCTCTTTCTCAGCCAACAACACATCCACTCTAGGTGTTTGCCTCTGACAGTGATCCGAAGACACTCTCCTGCCACACATACCCTAGTGACGCAGGAGGCAGTCTCCATGCCCCAAAGACATGAACTGTGGATGACGGAATCTCAGACAGAGGCCCTCCTTGTTAACATCACCCTCCCTGGCCAGCCCCCATGGGTGTGAGTGACCAGAAGATCCCAGCCACTCAGCAGAAGTAGAAGCAATTGGACTGCAGAAATCCATGAAAGAGAATGGATTTTCTTACTGTGTGCAGAGTCTTTAATTTCCTGTGTTTGCCCCCAGAGGGCTTTTTCATTGACAAAGCACTTGGTTCTGCGGGCAGTGCGGTTGAAGGGAAGCTGCTGATGGGGAAATTAGTGACAGGGAATGAGCAGAGGCTGGTAAGCTAGAATGGCAGATCAAGGAGGCGGTGGGAGAGACAAAACCAGGCCTGGGCTAGAGGTGGGGGGTGCCCAAGGCAGCCAAGAGTGGGCAGACTGAGGACAAAAGCCAGGTCGAGTGGTGCCAGGATCCAGGTGGCAGTGAGCAGATGTCAAACCAGAAACACGTGCTGCAGAGAACAGATTCCTGGAGACAGAGACCTTGTGAATCAGCTGAGAGACAGCTGGAGCGAGGGATGGGGGCCAAATGGAAACTTCTAGTGCCAGGGTCATGACACAGAAAGCTCAGATCAGAGTTTCTGCCCACCTTTCCCCTCATGTCCTGAACCCCAAACTCTGTCAAAACCCAGAGCTGAATGTGCTTCTCAAGGAGGAGAAACTTCTCTTATGGCCTAAGAAAGAAAGAGTAGTCTAGAGAAGATAGGGTTGACATGTTTAAGAGACATCAGGGGAGGGAGTCCCACATCCACCCATTGTGGGCATGATTCTCCCTAGACCTTCCCTGTGTCTTTTGTCTTCACCCAAAAGAAGGATATGTTTATCTTTAAAGGATATTTATCTTAAGTACAGAAATCACTTTGAAGCAGGTAGGGTTACCTGCTTCAAACGAGTGACCTGGGTCACCCTACCCACACCTCAGGGCTTTCCTCCTGCCTCAGCTGGGGCCACTTGACACTCTCCTGCTCCTCCATGTCTTTTCAGGAACCAGAAATGCCTAGCTGCAGGAGCTCAGCATGAAGCTGGCCACCCTGGAGGGCTTGGGCCTGGAAATGAGCCCAGCTCCCCAGATGCCCTACCTTGGGTCAATGAGCCCTGCTGCTATCTTGCTTGCTCCAGCCAGCCAGAGGCTGACAGGCAAAATGTGAGCGAGCCTGGAAACTGACCACACCCTCCCACTTGAGATACTTCTCCTGCCTAGTCTTCCTTTTGCCTCACTGGAATCTCTCTCCCAGCCTCCTGCATTGATCCTTCTCCATGGCTCACCCTCTAACTGCTGGTATGCTTGAGGCTCTATCCTAGCAACCTTCTCTCCAACATCTACAATTTCTCTAGGTGATCGCATTGCCCCTCATGGCTTTAAATTCTATCAATGTACTAAGTCTGACCCCCAAATGTCTCTCTCCACCCCTGGTGTCCCTCTGCAAATCCAGCTGCTTTCTTATATGTCTATAGTCGTCTCAAACTTAGCAGGACCAACACAGAACTCTGGAGCTCTTCTTCCAAGGCCGTACCACCCCCAGCTTCCCCATCTCAGCAAAAGGCATCACCCCCCACCTCGCTGTTCACAGCAAAGCCCTACTGAGTGTTCTTGCTTTCGTCCCTTCCCTTACACATCACCACGCCCACTCCATGAGTGAGTCCTGAGGAGCCCCTGAGAACCCTGAACCATCTCCCCTCTCTCCATGTGTTAGTCCATTTTATATTGCTATAAAGGAATATCTGACGCTGGGTGATTTCTAAAGAAAAGAGGTTTATTTGGCTCATAGTTCTGCAGGCTGTACAAGAAGCATGGCATCAGCACCCGCTTCTGGTGAGGCCTCAGGAAGCGTCCTATCATGGTGGAAGGGGAAGGGGGAGCAGGTGTGTCACATGGTGAGGGAGGGAGCAAGAAAGAGAAGAGGAAGTGCCAGGTGCCTTGAAACAGCCAGCTCCCAAGTGAACTAACAGCCAGAATCCACTCATTACCATGGGGAGGCCATGGAGTCGTTCACGTGGGATCTGCCCCCATGACCCAAACACCTCCCACTAGGCCCCACCTCCAACACTGAGGATCACATTTCAACATGAGATTTGGAGGAAACGAACATCCAAACTCTATCACTCTGTCACCACCATTTTCATCATAGCCAAGCCACCATCCTCCGGACATCCAGACCCTGGAACCAGCTCTATGTTTACTCCCTGTGTGGCCTTGGGCAGGTTACTTAACCTCTCAGGGCCATAGTCCCCTCATATATAAGCTGAAAAATAGTAACAATAACTCCCTTATGAGATTGTTGTGAAAACTAAGTGAGGTACATAAAACAGAAGAGTGCTAGGACACAGGAACCGGTACAATGAGTATTATTGCTAGTCAACTCAATGCCGGGCAACAGAAATATAGTTTGTGGTCCATAAATGGGAATTATATATGGAGTTTTAAAAGTTCCAGTAGCCACATTATTAAAAAAAAATAAGTGGAATTAATTTTAATGATATATTTTATTTAACCCAACATATACAAAATTTTATCATTTAAAAATGTAATCCATATAAAAATACAAGTGAGATATTGTATTCTTTGTATTGTGCTTGAGTCTGAAATCTGATATTTTATACTCACAGAACTTCAGTTGGACTAGCCACATTTCAGGTTTTTGTTTTGTTTTGTTTTTTGAGACGAAGTCTTGTTCTGTTGCCCAGCCTGGAGTACAGTGGCAAGATCTCGGCTCACTGCAACCTCCACCTCCCGGGTTCAAGCAATTCTCCTGCCTCAACCTCCCGAGTAGCTGGGATTACAGGCACACACTACCATTCCCGGCTAACTTTTATTTTTAATAGAGATGGGGTTTCACCATGTTGGCCAGGCTGGTCTCAAACTCCTGACCTCAAATGATCCACCCACTTCAGCCTCCCAAAGTGCTGAGATTACAGGTGTGAGCCACCATGCCCGGTCATTTCAGGTATTCAAAAGCGACATGTGGCCAGTGGCTACTGCATTCAGCACAGGTCTAAGTAGTTGCGATGCTTCCCTTCTTCCTGTACAGTAGTTTCTCAACCTCTGCACCGCTGACGTTTTGGACAAGCAGTGGAGACAAAATCTGAATCCAGAATATATATAGAAAGAGCCACAGGCTAGAGTACAGTGACCCTGGGTTATTCTTTTTTTCTTCCTCTTCTTCTTCTTCTTTTTTTTTTGAGACAGAGTCTCGCTCTGTTGCCAGGCTGGAGTGCAGTAACGTGAACTTGCTCACTGCAAGCTCCGCCTCCCGAGTAGCTGGGACTACAGGCATCTGCCACCACGCCCGACTAATTTTTTGTATTTTTTTTTTAGTAGAGACGAGGTTTCTCTACTGTTAGCCAGGATGGTCTCGATCTCCTGACCTCGTGATCCACCTGCCTCGGCCTCCCAAAGTGCTGGGATTACAGGCATGAGCCACCACGCCCAGCCCTGACCCTGAGTTATTCTGAAAGAGCAAGGACCCGGGGGACTCCAACATCTTGAGCAGAGTTTCTCAACCTCAGTATTATTGACATTTGGGGCCAGATAATTCTTTGTTGGGAGTGGAGAGCTGTCTGCCCTGTGCATCGCAGGATGTTTAGCAGCATCCCTGGCCTCTACCCACCAGCTGCCAGTAGCACTCCTATCCTCACGCTCTGTTGACATTGCTAAAAATCCCTGGGGGTTGTGGGGACAACACCCAGTTGAGAGTCATTGTTCTAGAGTCTCTTCTGGGTCAGTTCCTCGAATGGCTTCTCATTGCACTGAGGAAAAAGTCCAGACCCCTCACAGTGGGTGACTGAGTCCCAAGATCCAGCCCCTGCCTCCAGAATGCATCCCCTCTTCTCTCCTCTGCATCCCCTACTCCTCCCAAGCCTCCTTGTTCAGTTCCCGGACAAGGCCAAGTTCATTCCTTCAGTACAATCTTCTCCAACCTGGTCCCTTGACTTGCCCCACTTCTCCCCTTGATGCTTACGTTGCTGATTGCTTCATATCACTCTAGTCTCAGCTTAAAGCTCAGTGAGTCTTACCAGATACCTACCTCCCAACCCCAAATCTAACATCACTTTTCACCCACCATCCATCCTGTGGTTGAGTCTTTGCATGCTGTCTGATAATTTTTCTAGGTTACTATTGTCTGACTCTTTCCTCTAAGACACAATCTCCAGGACCACAGGGACCTTGTCTATCTTGATATCACTCCCTTCCCAGCATCTGAAAGAGTGCCAGGCACTGGATAGGTGTTCTCAATTAATATTTGTTAAAGGAACCTATGCCCTTTCTGTACTGGCCTCTGGGTCTAGGCTCACGGTCAACAAACCCTCCCCCATGCAACCATGTCAGGAATCTCCCTTGATTTTCCAGTATTTGGTCAAAGAGTTGCTGCCTCTCCAATTCTGCTTGGCAGACTGCTACATACAGCAATTGAGGTTCTGCTCCATTCAATGGCACCCTAGGGAGGTGTGAGGGACTGAAATTCATGCACTGCAGGGCCAGGACTGCCTAGAGAGGGCGTCTTTTATTCTAATTCACGAAAGGGGCCCTGAGGGCCGACAGCATCCTTGTCTATCTGGCTGCCTGATGGTGCCAGCTGCCCCCTCCCAAGGGAGCCCCCCCACTGCAGCAGTTGTGCCTGCTGGTGCTGAAAGCCTCTTGGTCATTTGTGGGACCCAACCTGGATGGGGGAATGCCTGGATCTCTGCTCTTTACCTGAGGGTATGCTGTAGGTAGGACAGCACCTCCTTCCCTTACCCTTGGTCCGTGGGTGCCGCCCTCCCTGCCCAGCTACTCACATACAGAAGCAGCAGTCTGTAGGACTCTTTACTCTCTGCACATCCTGCCTTCAACCCCATGTCCCAGGGTCAGCTCCAGCTTCTGCCTCACTCAGGACAGGGGTGGAATGGTGTCGTCAATGCAGGAGTGGCTGTGATCTAAAACAGAACTGCCCAGCCTCCAGAGCCTGCAAGTCCTGGGAGCAGCAGAAAAAAACTACAAGGGCAAAGCCATCCTGGGAGAAGAGTCCTCACCAGTGGCATGGAGTGAGCAGCAGCGGGTGATTTGGAGCAAATGGCCCTGGAGACATCAGCTAATAAATGCCCTTGAGACATCCACCCTTCAAAGTCCTTCAGTGGCAGTGTGGGCGTCTGTCTGAAGGCCATTAGCCATCAAAGCCTGTCCATTCCTCAGGCCTCTGTCATCCAGGCTGGGTTCTTGTCTTAGACCATTTGTCTGGAGGGTCGGAGACCTGGCCCCTCCCATTTGATAGATGGGGAAACTGAGGCCCACAGCTGAGAAACTCCAAAGAGAGTGTTCTAGGAAGCAGGGGTCACTGAGAGGGCAGTGTTGGGAGGATGAGATGGGAGGGGGCAGCTGGGGCCTCTGAGCTACTTTCCCAGGCCCCCGGGCTCCGGCGCCCCACCCCTCCCAACTCAGCCTTTGTCTGATTTGCTCCCTGTGACAGCTGGGGAGGCTGGGCCTCACCCTGGCTCCTGCCATCAGCCATCTCTGTGTGGCACTAAAGATCTGCGCGGGAGCCAGGCCCGGCAGCAGGCTTGGCAGGCAGCTCTGCGTTGCCCGGGAGACCACGGAGGAGGAAATCTGCGCCACACGGCTACCGAGGGCCAGATGGCCGGTGGTCCCAGAGGTGCCTCTCCCAGGGGCCACAGCCGCATGTACACACTGCTGCGGACCCATGGATGCTGTGGGGCGGATGCAGAAACTGAGGTGCAGGGGGTGAGGGACAGATTCATTGCCACTGAAGGTGTGTGGCCAGGAGCTGAGGACAGAGCCCGGGCCCTTCCTCCCGCACTGGGCGCTGATGGCCCCATGAGGCTGTAGCCAAGAACATGGTCAGAGGAGCACATAGGTCTCTGTGGCCAGGTCTCTCAGGCCCCCACCCGGGCCCCTCTGGGAGCTAAATTTCCCTCTGGAAAGGCCTCAGACTCTATCAAAGACCTCCATTAACCCTTGTCCTTGGGACCAGCTGCCTTGTGTAGGCCCAGAGTCTGAGGCAGGCTTCCAGCTCTGGAAGCATAGGATATAAGTGGGCAAGCACTGAGAGGCAGAGGCTGGGCTCTGTGTTAGGCCCAGTGGGAAGTCAGAAAAGAAATGCTGAGATTGGGAGGCAGGACCCATAACCAGAGAACCGAGAGCTGGCTGGGCCGTGGAGATGGGAAGTCCACCGGCTTCATTCCACATGGGAGGAAATCAGGGTGTGCTGGGTGAGGGGAAGGTGCAAGTCTCTCAGGAAGGCTGTCTCTGGCCTGGTCTTCCTTCCTTGAAGAGGGACTGGGGGAGAAAGAGAACAGAGAAGGGCCCACTGCAACCTGTCTGCAGGTGTCAGGCCTCTTCAGACCTCCAGAGACTCACCCACAGGAGAGGACCCAGGATCCTCAGGTAGGCACGGCTGTTCTGCTCAAGGTGATTCTAACATAGCCGTTCCTCAGCCCTGCTATGTCTGGGATCCGAACCTTCCAGCCCAGTGCCTAGAAATGCTGAGCAGCCGAAGGCCCTGGGGTCCGGCCCTCAGAGCACCTATGACCTGCCTTCAGACAGCCCCAAGGCTGGTGGGTGACTCAACCACTTCCTCCAAAACATGAGTCAGTGAAGAGCCCAGACCTGGGCCTGCGCAAGGGTTGGAAGGTGAGGCTGAGACTCCTGGGGCTGGGAGCCGGTGGGGTGGGGCCATCAGGAAGGGATGGGGAAGCTGTGGGAGTCTTCCCAGAGAAGGGGAGGGAGAGAGCACAGCCAGCCCTGTCCCCACCTTTTGTGGAATGTCTGGAAATACCCAGCAAAGCTCCTAGCCAGGATCGTAATGGGCCCCTTCCGGTATAGCAGGGGACGGCTTGAAGCTCTTCAGCTCTGGCACTCAAACATAAATTAAATGGGGAGAGGAGTCGGGCAGCCTCTCAAGGTTCACATAACTGAGCTAAATCACTCTACAGCCCGCTCCTCCGTGGCGCAAACGGAAATCCCCCCACCTGCTGGAGCTTGTCACGCAGGCAGGGCAGCGTCTGCTCCCTGAGAGCTCCGAGCTGCCTGCAGCCCAGAGCCTCCCGCCCCCAGCCCCCGCCTGCTGCCTGAGCTGTCAGCCCGACTCCCAAACAGGCTGATTATCCCCATCTGGGGAAAACAAAACATGTCAGCAGCCGCGCCTGAGAAGAGGGCTGTCTTCTTAGTGAGAAGTAATCTGAGGAAAACTCCCAGCTCTGATCTACAATAGGAAGTGAGTGAGCGACCTTGCTGTTCTTGACATTGCTTTCTCCTGATAGGGACACAGGCAGGCCTCCACCAGCATCGCCTCCTCTGAGAAGCCTTCTGGGCCTGGGCTGACCCTGCCCAGGCTCTCTGCAGGGTCCCCTGACCCTCCCAGCGCCCACTGTGAAATTTCAGTCAATATTCCCCTGTGTGGCCCTAGAGCTTCCGTCTATTTCAGAATGAGACTGTGGGTCACACCGTTTGTTGCTTTGTAGGGATTTTGGAGATGGCTTTAGGCTAGAAGACTTGTGGACTTCTCCAGGAAGAATGTTCCGGTGGAATGGGGAAGCCTGGGCAGGCCATTGGGATGCAGTGCAGCTATAGATCCAGCTTGTCTCCCTTTGGGGAAAAAAATAATCATGACTTGGATCTTCATACCCTTCACTATTTCCTGTCTCCGTGCTTCCCCACGGGTTCCCTCCACCTGGGATACCTACATTTCTTCTATCTTAGTTGCCCCTAAGACCCTAGTCCAAAAACAAAACCCCAACCCTCCCTAGCTGAAGGGGTCCTCCTGCCTCCAGTGAGCCTTTGCACCTCTAGCTGGCATGGTGTTCATTTGAGGAGATGGCAGCCCGGGCTGCTGTGGTCTCACATGGCAGCCCGGGCTGCTGTGGTCTCACCTGTCAGCCCCTGGATCCAGCCTAGGGCCAGAAATGGTCAGTGTCCTGGAAACATGCTAAGTGAGTGAAAGTGAAAGTTTGCTCTCTCCCAGCCTGGCCTCTCTCACGGCTTCCACCTGTGTTAGCTGCTGGGGCTGTCACCTCCATCTTCTCCCCAGTTTCTAAGGAGGACCCTTGTCATGACACTTTATCCAGGGCCCTCCTGCCTGTCCTCTCAGGGAGGGAAACTAACATTCCCTAACTCCAACGTGCCTCCATCCTGCCAGGTAAAATGATAAGCATTTTACACACTTATCTAATCTAACACTCAGAGCAACCATGCTGTGTATTTGCTGTAATGTTAGCCACCTTACAGATGCAAAAACTGAGGCTCCGAGAAGATACAGACCTGCCCAAGGTCCTCAGTGGCAGAGTGAGGATCAGTGTTCCAAGTCGCTTGTTTCCGAGCCAGGGCTCTTTCCTCCACAATAGGCCACCTCATTCAACCTTCAACCAGAGTTCCGGTGACCAAGCTTCAGACAAAGAAGGCTGCTCCTGGGAGCACACCACAGCTCCCCTCCAGGGTGGACACTCATTATCAGCTAACTGTTCTGAGCATTTACCATATGTTGCATACAGGGCTAAGTGTTTTGCATAAATTGACACATGATAAATTGCAGAAGAGGAAACTGAGGCACAGAGAGATTAGCAAACTTGCTGAAGCTCATAGCTATTACATGGCAGTCTATCTTCTTA
Source organism: Theropithecus gelada (assembly GCF_003255815.1). Classification (NCBI taxonomy): domain Eukaryota; kingdom Metazoa; phylum Chordata; class Mammalia; order Primates; family Cercopithecidae; genus Theropithecus; species Theropithecus gelada. The sequence continues at coordinate 81,803,452 of NC_037670.1, forward strand.
ATAGCATTCAGGCTGTGTGACACAGAAAATGTGGGTTATCTGCCTTTACTCTGCAGCTACACAGAATGCCCCCACACCGTTGTGGCAGGGTGTGAGATCCCCTCTCCATGCTGCCTGCAGCTCCTGAGGGTAGCCCCAGAGTCCACCACCCTCTCTCTCCAAACTCCCATCCTGACCATGAGCTTGCCAAGGGCGGGGGCCAAATTCAGCCTCCTTCATTTCCTCCCACAAGGGAGCAGATACCAGAGTCAAACGAAAAGGGAGCATAATGATTTTACATGTGCATTTATGATGTTTACTCTTCCTGCTTCCAGAGCAAATGTAAGGTGGTTTAGAATATTGAAATGCATAATTAGGACAATAAAATTATTCTTTAAAACAGAGCTGTTGGGGTGCAATCAGCAGGCAGGAAGATGGAGTTCTAGCAGGCAGCTGGGAGGAATCAGGCTGGGATGTAAGAACTTGGATTTGTGTCCCTGGCTGTGCCACAAACAACCTTGTGTAAGTAACTCCTTCTTTCTTAAGTCTCAGTGTGCCTATCCATAAAACAGGCAGGCCAAATATAGAATGCAGAGGGACTGAAGTCGAGGGACAGTTTTTCAAACTCTACTACCTGGAGCCCTAGGAGTTCATCAAGGACACTTAGTGGCTGATACCGGTGGGCAGGAAGAGCAGGGTCAATAAGTGGGCCCAGGCCTTCCACCCACACTGCAATCAGACTGACTACTTTCATCTGTTTTAGTCATTTGAGCTTCTAAGATGCCCAGTCCTTTGAGCTGCTAAAAATGTTTGAGAAACCACACTGGACAAGACTTTCTTTAAAGACCTTTCCATGTTTAAGCCCCTCTGCTTTTCTTCTTGTTGCCAGCTTGCCTACCCACAGCAAGCCTCAGCTCTGGTCATAGCCTGGCATTCCTGATCTTGGAAGGACGTTTGAGCACAGGGCTGGGATATGGGCATCCCTTGGGGAGGGGGCTATAGTTCAGGGGTTCACACATGGTGGAGGTTGCTAAAGTGGAAGCCAGAATCCTTTTCCTCTCTGGGTAGGAGCTCACTCTCTGTCCCCAAGATCCAAGACTTGGGCATTGGTCTAGGGAGCTGATATGGTTTGAATTTGTGTCCCTGCCCAAATCTCATGTCAAATTGGAGGAGGGGCTTGGTGGGAGGTGATTGGATCATGGGGCTGGATTTCCCCCTGGCTGTTCTTGTGATTGTGAGTGAGTTCTCATGAGATCTCATGGTTTGAAAGTGTGTGGCACTTCCCCCTTTGCTCTCTCTCTCCTACCACCATGTGAAGAAGGTGCTTGCTTCCCCTCTGCCTTTTGCCATGATTGTAAGTTTCCTGAGGCCTCCCAGCCATGCTTCCTGTTAAACCTGCAGAACTGTGAGTGAACTAAACCTCTTTTCTTCATAAATTACCCAGTCTCAGGTAGTTCTTGTTAGGAAAATACGAAGGAAGAGAGAGAGAAGGCAACTCGATGGCCAAACAAGTTTATTTACAGGAATAAGCCTGTGAGGGGTCCCAGTCAGGAATCTGGCTGAGACCCTGATCGCTTACAAACTGAGGTTTTTATAATAAATTTCTATAGGAGAGGGGTTGGGGAAGTGCTGGCAGGTAGGAACCTTCTCCAGAAGACTGGAGAAGGATGTGGTAAGGGCCATCAGGCTCTGCTGTGGTTAGGGTTGTTGCGCTCTATTAAAAGTATGGGCAAGGTTGACACTTTCTTTGTTTCTGGGAACACCATCACCAAGGTAGAAAACACAGTCACCAATGTAGAAAAATGGCATCACTATTGTTAGTCCCCATATTTCTTTACAGCAGTGTGAGAAGGGATGAATACAGGAGCCATAGATTTCAAGGGTCCTCCCTCACCCCTCCTCAGCCCACATCTGCAGGGCCTCCGTGCTGCAGGCAAGCATAGGCTGCTGAAGGAGATCACATCAGACATAGGTGAACACGCAGATGGTCCAGATAAGTGCCTGTCCACCAGTAGGACTGGATGTTCCAGGTCCAGTGGCTGCAAGGATGACCCAGTCACTGCCCAGATCACCAGGTGGCCCCTACATGTGCCTCAAGGAGGCTGTGCCATCAGCTCCCCACTACCAAGGGTGCAGACTCCCTCCCTCAACCTTTGCCATAGCTGTGAGCACTGATTTTTGACCACTGTGATGGGGAGGGCAACACAGAGCCATTCATGCTCCCCCAGCCAGTGCTCCTATAGCCAACTTGCTGGTGGACTTTGTCACTTCAAAGTCTAGTCTCAGCCTCAGCCTCCTATTAAAAGTCTAAGCCCCCAAGCCCAGTCATAAGTGATCCATGAAATCAAAGGTCTGAGCTGCAGCATAAAATTCAAGTTCAGTCTGAGTACTCCTGTACTCCTGGAAAGAGAAAGTTCTAGGTCCTGGGAGGGGGCAGGAATGAGGATACACTCAGGCCTGTGGTGGTCTAGTCCTCTGGCCCTGTAGGTGGGAGGAAGAGAGAAAAGCAGGTAGGAGGGCAGATGGCCAAGACCCAGGGCAAATGTGCTGGGAGAGGGTAGAGCTGCTGTGAGTCAGCTTCCCCATCCATGAGCACAAGATGGGACTTTGGGGTCCTGAGTAATGCAGCCCCACATTCTTTCCAGGACAGCTTGGAGACCCCAGCCTACCCAAGGGGTGCTGACAATAGCAGACCTGACTTGGCTTCTGAGACTTGGGCTTTTCCATCAGCAGCCCCCAGGAGGACTCAGAGTCCCCATGACCTCCTGGTCACTGGGCCTGCTAGCCTCATGCCTCACCTTACTCTGTCTCTGTAGCATTGGACACCTATAACCACGCCCCTCAGCCTCCTTGATCCTACCCACTGCCACTGCCTCCCTGGGTAAGCCTCGCCCCTCCCCTTCAAGGAGGGTGGTCCCCAGGGTGTGGGTCCTGACCGTCTTGTCCTTCTTGCCAGTAACTCTCAGCCAACACTTGAACTGGGACACAGCACAATCTCTGTGGGACGGGGGACTGTGTAGTTAGAGATGTCTCCCAAGGGGGTCCAGAACTCAGCAGAGGGAGTACAGGGCAAGCCACCCTCCAACATTTGGAAAGGCCACTTCATGCCATTGGCCCTTACCTGGCCTGATCAACAGCTTTATGTCTCAGGGGAATATCTCTGGGGCCCCAGTGGTTCTGGGTGAGTTTTGTACCATGTCTTGTTGGGGAAGGGGTTTAGGAGCCTGCATCTTGCAGGGGAGAAGTCTGGGCCAGGTCCCTTGACTCTGGCATTTTCTTCTCCCCTCCGGCATCTACCTGGGACTGATGGCTGCTCTCGGACCTTGCTGACACCCTTTGATTCGGAAGCTGTTCTCTTCCTCCCTGCTCCATGTGCTGCTCATCACCCGCCTTTCTCCTGAACTGTAGGCTGAAAGCTCCAGGCCATTTTAGTCCAATTTTCTCCTCAAATAGGCAGGTGATTGTAGCATTAAGACCTGGTACATGCTGTTCAGAATCAGCAAGGAGCAATAAGTGGGACAGATAATGAGAGCTGTCGGGCAGGAACTGAACATGTCCTCTCTCCTCCCCACCATGTCCCCAGCCCTCAACACCCCCTAAGGTTTCTCTCCAGAGATGAAATTGAAAGGAGTCTCCTCAGGCACAGGAAGTCCCAGCCTCCCCAGCTGGTGAGATCCTCCATGTGGCTCTGGGCAAACTACCTGTTTTATCTCAACCTTAGTTTCCTCATCTGTACAATGGACATTAATATCTCCCTCAAAGGGTGAGAAATGTTTTTTAAAGCCAAGGAGGAAGCCAGTCATTGGAAACAGTCGCTGTTACAGTCCGTCATCAGCATGGATTCTCTCCCCATCCACGGCAGGCTGTCTGAGCCAGGCTCATTCTCCTCTTTTCTGCGAATAAGGAGACAGGTGTGCAGGAGTTAAAAGTTGCCTGCTGTCTCTGCATCTGTTTGAAGCACCCCAAGCAATAATAGTACATATTTGGCTGGGTGTAGTGTCTCACATTTGTAATCCCAGCACTTTGGGAGGCAGAGAGGGGTGAATCATCTAATGTCAGGAGTTCAAGACCAGCCTGGCAAACATGGTGAAACCTTGTCTCTACAAAAAATACAAAAATCAGCCTTGCATGGTGTCGCATGCCTGTAATCCCAGCTACTCAGGAGACTGAGGCAGGAGAATCACTTGAACCCAGGAGGCAGAGGTTACAGTGAGCTAAGATTGTGCCATTGCACTCCAGCCTGGGTGAAAGAGTGAGACCCATGTCAAAAATAATAATAATAATAATAATAATACATATTTATGCAGACCCTATGATGCCCCAGGCTCAGTATTCTACTTAGATTATCTCATTCAAACATCACATCACCACCTTGAGATGGTTATTTTATTATCTCCAGCTTATAGATGGACAAACTGAGGCAGACAGCATTCAAGCTAGTTGCCCCAAGAATCATTTAGTTAGCAGCAGGCAGATATTTGAGCTCAGACAATCTGATCTCCGATGCACACTAGGCCATGCCCCCTCACAGACCACTCGATGCCCCGTGACTCCAAGGACCAGTCACCTGGAGAGAGAGGGAATGAACCTGGATGGCTCAGAGTGGTCACCAGCTCATGTGAACCAGGAGTCGTTCCTGAAGAAGGTACATTTTTAGCATTTCCTGTAAACAAGCAGATTCTGTTTTGTCTGACCAACGGTAAGGAATGGGGAGAACAAAACCCTTCGGGGCCCTCCGTCTCTTCTCCCTTCCGCCTCCCTCTTGGCCTCTTTCTTTTCTCCAGGTCTCCACCCTACCCTTCCCCTCCCTCCATCCTTTTCCACCTGTGGCTGCCTCTGGCTCACTCATCCTGCTCTCTCCCTTTTGTGTTTCCCCAAATCTCCTTATGTCTACCTGCACCTCCCCCATGAAAGTGGCTTCGCGTCCCAGACAAGGACAGAGTGTGAGAATGAGGAGAGTGTGTCGCTGCTCACCCTGGCTGCAGAGCTTACAGCACAAAAGCCAGCATGTGCAGACCTTGGGCTCAAACATCCTGGACCCCCTGCCCCACCTTCTCTGGTCACTTCTGGACAGAGAGTCCCAGCTGGCCAGAAGTGACACCCACGCCTAGCCTCTCCTCCAGCACACCTGCCCCTTCTCTCTCTCCTCTCTTCTTTCCATCTACCTTCCTCCTGCATTCATTCATTCATTCTGCAAACACTGATCCAGTGCCGATTCTGTGCCAGGTACGAAGCCTGGGCCTGGGGGTCAGAGGTGAAAAGGACACAGCCCAGGCCCCGGGAGGCAGAGGAGTGGCAATTCCTCGCGTTGTGTGAAGGGCATACAGAGGCTTCCACAGAGAGGCTCGTGGAGCCTGAGAAATGGGCCTGTTCTCTGGTATTTGGAAAGCCTCCTGGTGCATTTCCTGGTGACCCTGAGCTGATTCATCTCATTTGAACATGGACGTGTTGATGACCTACCTACCAGGGCATTGATGACATCTGTTCTGAGGCTTGAAGGAGGATCAGGAACTCCTGGGGATGGGCCCATCCTCACCCAATTTCTACCCTGCCCCACACTCCTGTCCCCAGCCAGCATGGCTGATGCCCAGGGAGGCCAGGGGCACAGACAAGGAAGGGCAGGCGCTGCTCCCCCAGCTCTCTGACTGAGCTGGAAAGAAGGCACAGAGTTCTCCCTTCCCAGTTGGGAAGCCTCCACCCATTCTCTCTTTCATAGCAAATTCTCCTTCACCAAGACCAGCACCAGCTTCCAGCTGGGCCCTCACCCTGTACCCCTGCACCTCACATCTGGGCACTGACTTGGCCTTCTGGGGTCCTCACCCTGATCCATAGCCAGCTTCCTATCAGCATGGCCTTGTCCTGGGTGACAGGCTAGGGTCAGGAGATCGGGGACGAGGAGGAGGAGAAAGTCCAGAGCCTCACTTGGTGTCAAGTACTCCTGCCTCACATCTTCCCAGGTCCCCCCCACCCCGAAATGGTCAGCTCCTTCTCCTGCTGGCATTGGTGGTGCTAAGGAGGAAGTGTGGGTGAGCATGGGGCCTTCTGACCTCCCTCCTGGTTCATGAAGTGGTAGGAAGTGGGAGACCACAGGAGCTGGGAGGGGCCCCTGGCAGACAGCAGGAGCTCTAAAGGTTCTGGGGGGATGCTGGGGGAATGAACTCAGGAGTCCCCCAGCAGCTCAGAAGTGGCTTTGGTCTTCTGCTTGGGCCCAGGTGAGAGCCAAGAGGAAAGGTTAACTCTCTTGCACCCTGCTCCTCAGAGGACCTGACTGCTCCTTACCACAGGAAGACAACCTTATACAAGGCTCTTTATTTAACAGATGAGGAAACTAAGACCAAAAGAGGCTATGTGAGGTACAGATCAAGTTCCTTGGGATGCACCAGATGATGTGGGCCCTGTGGCTGTGGTGGGCTGTGGGGTGGGCATTGCTGCTCATGATGAATGCCACCTCCTTCCCCAGGACAGGCAGAATAGAGGTGGCCCCCACTGAGTATTGCAGAAGAGTAGCCGTTGCTACCCACCTGCCAGGCCCAGAGAGTGCAAAGCCGATTCCAGCAAGACTTTGCCTCCCATTACCAGCCCTCTCTCCCACCTCCCTCCTGCCCTACTCACACCCAGGAGGGGTCAGTAACTGGCTTGTAAACTGGAGGGTGGCTGGAAGAGAGAAGGTCAAGGAGAACAAAGAAACTGGACATGTCCCCACCCCCTGCCCCTTCCACTGCAGGTTCCAGCCCTAAGTGGGGCATGGGGAAAAGATGCGCCATTATATCAATTTCAGAATTTTGTGAACATCTTGTCTGTGACATAGGAGTGAGCACAAAAGACATGGGATCTGCCTGAGTTTTCAGCTCATAAAGCAAGCAAAGATTTCTCCCATGATACAGTTTAAAAGGGGCTGTGTGATACAAAAATAAAATGTCTTTTCAATAGACCCAAACCCTGCTTGTTCTGGTGCCTGTCCCAATAAATGTGGGCTAAAATTAACATCATTCCCACACCTCTGTGGTCTTGTCTCACCTTGATGGGACACATCGCTTGTCATGTACTCACAGGAGCACATACATTCTTGGGTCATCCTTCTGTTTATCTGCCCTGGGTACCTCCAGCTGCAGCTTGCCACTAACCCATTCAGTGCCTTTGGCTAAGGAGGTCTTTGCCCCACTGGGCTCCAGTTTCCCTATCTGTAGCAGGATGAGACAAATGAGACCATTTCTAAGGGCTTGGTTTATCTTAACTGTTCAGGGTAACAGCAGGGGTTCCCTCATCAGTGATCTTGAGAAGTCTTGGGTCTAGGTGGGCAGAGGAAGCTGGAATGAGGACAATAGTAAGGAAAAAGGCAGAATCAGGGAACTCTACATAATCTGGATTTCTGGCTTTGTCTAAGCAGTTGGACTCTCTGGCAGCATTGACCCAGCATGTGACAGCAGTCAGATGCAGCGTGTAAAACAGTCCCTTCATCCAGAACCAAAGCTCTCCCCTTAACCACACTCCTTACCAATCCCCATTGCTCCCCATCCCTAATGCCAGCTGCCTTCTACCACTGGACCTGAGCTGTTGCTTTAGTAGAGAATGATTACTGTGTCACTGTGTCACTATCAAAGGTAGAAAATTGAACTGGAGGATGAGAGGACTTGTGTGTTTCAGAAAAGATAGCAAAAGGAGACTATTTCCTTGGAAAGTACAACATGTCGACCCACCACTTGCCTGGTCCTGTGCTCTTATTGGATGTCCCAGCCTGAGGCTTCTAGCAATTGAATCGGGGTTTTCAAGCCAGTCAGAGGACCGCCTGGCCCTGCCCTACTTGCTGCTCCCTGCTGCCCCAACAGGACTGAGGGGTCTGCACAGGCTCCAAGCCTGCTGACATTCTCTGGGGGGCTCCCTCCTCCCCTTTCTTCACCCAAGCTAAGACAACCTTCTCTAGACCCAGAACCTCCTGTGGCAGCAGGGGAAGCCCATGCCTCCTCCCAAAAGTAAGAATGCTTGCACGGCAGACGCGGGAGCCCGCCTGGAGCCAGGCTGGGCAGGTGAGACGTGGGGCACTAAGGGGCCTTCCTGGGTGAGGGTCTTTCCTGGGACCCTCACTCTTTACCGCCCGCAGATTCCCACTTGGAGAACCAGCCGATACTAGAATTAATTCAGCCCCCTCAGGCCCTCTCCCTCCCTCCCTCTGCTGGAGTTTCCATGACAACCAGAGTTCACCTTTGATGCCAAAAACACTGCAAAAACAACAAAACTCCACCCTCCACTAGGAGGGAAGTGGGGCAAGGCCCTTCCTCCATATCCCCCCCAAAAGAAGCACAGGGCTGGGAATTTGGGAATCTGCAAGGGACCAGAGGCTGAGTGGGTGAGGCAATTCCAAAGGGACTTTTCCATTTTCCCTCCTGGGCTGCACTCCGTTTTCTGCATACTCACTGGTGGCTTACAGCTGACCCAGGGTTTCTCTATAGTATCCATCTGATCTGGAGCTATTCGGTATGGTGGGCAGAGGACTGCGGGGGAGGGGGCAGTGCAAGGCTCAGAGGAGAAGCCGTAGCCCAGGTATGTAGGTTCAGAAAGAGCCCAAGCTGCCCCACTCTGCCTGGCCCAGGCTGTGTGACCTCAGACAAGGCATCTCCCTCTCTGGTTCCCTAAATCCTCCCACTTCACTCCCTATCCCCCCCTACTTCCTTCATTCACACCAAGGTATAAGTGACTGATAAGTCTTCAAGTGGCATGAGGAGTGGGCCTGTGACAGTGGCATTTCAGTCTTGAGGAGCCAGGCTGAACATCGGGGAGCATTTTCAACTTCTCTGAGATCGCACAGATGAAGAAGGGAGTGAGTCTGACTCTCTGCCCAACCCCAGCCACTGCCCACACCGGTCCCTTCAGGGGACAAACCACCAGCATGGGCCACTGCCTGAATGCTCACCATGTGAGCTGAAGGACAGTCATCACCCACATCTTGCCCTCCATCCCATTCCCCTAGGGCGGGGCAGCTTCTGAAAAGCAGCGGTTGGGCAGCAGGAGTGGGGAGGAGTGTTGGGGGAGGAACAGTGGGACTGAGGTGATGGGAAGGGACAGACAGTGAGCCTCAGAGCCCATATTTGGACCTGTGAGCAGAGAGAAGTGGCATCTGGTCCTAGCTCTGCCCTCAGCTCCCTCAGCACAGTGTCCCCTCCCTGGGCCTCAACCTCCTGAACAAGGAGAGAATTGGATGAACAGTGGTGGAGAGCACGGCATGATGATGTCCCACCAGACTGCACCTCTGTGGGACCTCGCCTTCACCTGAGACCCCAGGCTCCCAATTCAGGTTGTGGAATGAAGGAAGGAAGGGTGAGGAGGAAGGAGAGGTGGTGGGCGTGGAGGTCAGGAGCAGAGGCAGGTGGGGGTTGCTGAGGCCCAGCAGGTGGCCAAGGCCCAGCCAATGGGGGCAGGTCAAGGAGCTGCCTCTACCTGGGGCCTCATGGTCCCTGAGTTAGGGCTGGGAAGGGAAGCTAAGAGACAGAAGGAAGTTGTTGTGCCCTGTGGGATTTACACCTGCCCCTAAAGCCCAAGAGGGGCTTTAGACACTCACTGACAGATAGGGAGACCCCCAGCTGAACAGTTACGGCTCCATCCCTGCATGGGAGGTGGAAGCTCTCCTTAGGGAGCTTCAGGAGAGAGTAATGAAGTGGGTGAGTATGATTCAGCTCTCCCTGAACGTGAGCTATCTGAGCAGAAGAGGCGTCCCAGAGAAAGTGACAGCAGAACTAAGGCCAGCATGAGGACCTCATGGGGCAAAAAGCAGGGCAGCAGCTGGCAGGCAGAGAGGGCCTAGCAAAACCTAGAGGATGGGAACAGCCAGGAGCATGGGGGACCCATGGGAAGGGTGTGTGTGCATGTGCATATATATGTACCTTGTGTCCACATATGTGTGTGCACATGTGCGCACATACATGCATGTGTGTGTGCATGTGTTTGTGTGTGTATGACTGAGAAAAATCGAGAAGTGGGAAGGGGCCACAGCATGCAAGGCTCAGGCTCCTGAAAGCCTTGGCAATCCTACAGTGGAGAGGGCAGATTGGGAGGAGATTAGCAGGACACAAGGGGACCCGCCAAGAAGCTGTGACTGTCCAGAGCAGAAGGCACAGCTCACCTCTAGCACCCTGACACAATTCCACCCAGAAAATCTTTCCTGAGTGCACACTTTGTGATAACTGGCAGCACTTTTGTAAGGCTCCTGTGTGCTGGACACAGTTCTAAGCACTTTGTATGCACTAGCTGGTTTAATCTGTACAACAATCTAATTTGCTAGTGTTCTATTCATACACATTTTATAGGTGAGAACACTGAGGCATGCAACAGTGATGGAACTCTGGTTTTCAAATCCAGGTAGCTGCTCCAAAGTCTCTGCCCTTGGCCATCCTGTGCTCTTGCCTCCAGCCCACCTGGCACAGGCAATGTGCCAGGTGGGGGCAAATAAAACATAGACCAGACATGCTGGAGCCTAACCTATGGCTGTCAGGAGTGGGAGGAATAGTGAGAAGAAAGTGGTTTGGGGAAATACTGGGAGATGACGTTTCATTAAGAGGCTATGGGGGGAGCAGTGACAGCAGTGGCAGTGGCAATGGGGAAAGGGCTGGGGCACTGCCAGGGACTGTTCTCCACTGAGGTGGCTGCACCTCACTGAGCTTCTCACTGAGGCCCAGGTGGAGGTGGAGGAGTCGGCACACACTAGTGACAGTTTCCCCACCCACCCAGCCCTGGATCTGTGCCCAGCCTCTCAGAGGTCCCAATTAGAGCTGCGATGGGAAGACTGTGAAAGCAGAGAGGTGCAACAGGAGGGGCACAGCCACCATCACAGCAAGAGCAGCAGAAGAAATGTCCCCGCTTACTCTGGACACACCTTTCTCCTTGGGGTCTGTGGTGACCCAGACCTGGGTCTCTCTGAGGAGCACAGTCATTGACAGGGACTACTCACTCATCACAGCCTCCTGAAAACTAAGGCCATTCTCCCTCCTCAGGTAAAATGCTGATCCCTGCCCAGACCACAATGGACTTCACCCATCCATAATTTAACAAGTACTTAACACTAAATATCTTGTAACATTAACTTATAAACTGTATAATTATAAAATATATTTCTATGAGTACATAATATACAATCTGTATATAATTATAAATTAATTATAACATTAATTAACACATTTAACAACTCCATGCCTACTTTCTGCCAGGCACTGGGCTGGCCTCCGGAGGCAGAGTGGGCAGGTTCACACACCCTGGGCAGGGCAGTCACGAGCCTGCTTTCACAGAGCTTGCAGTGTGATGGGAAGACAGGACAAGGCCAGGGAGGACGCTGCAGCATGAAGAAGGATGGGCAGAAGGGACACCCGTGCAATTTTGGTGAGGTGGGGAGGGCTGCAGTGTTGTGGAAGCCTTCCTGGAGAAGTGACATTTAAGCTGACACCTGATGAAGAAGGGAGGTCAGGCAGAGGAAAAGAGGCAAGGAGAAGGAGAAGACAGGGAGAAGAGACAGGGACAACTCTGAGGGCTCAAGGTGAGATGTCAAGGGTGATGAGCACTATTTGGACTCCAGAGCACTCAGGGTGGGAAGCGGGGATGCAGCAGATGGGCCTGACGACAAGCCTCCTGGGCTGGGGCGGTGAGGAGCTGCCGGGGAGCTTCCGTGTGTATTTGGGCATGAGCATCATGATGAGATTGACAGAGGTCTCTCTGAGCCAAACTTGGAAGAACGACACCATTTAAGAGGCAGCTGCAGTGCAGTGGAGAACCGATGCATGGGCCAGACTGGTCAAGGTGGCAGTGAAAGGGGGTGACCAGAATCAAGAGGAAGTGGAATTTGAAGTGCGTGATGGCTGCCTGTCTTGGTGGGATGCATAAGGTGAATGGCAGGATTATTCCCTATGGCAGGACACAAGAGAAAGAGCAGCTTTGAAGGAAGTGGGGATGAGATCAGCTTCAGAGATGTTGAATGTGGGGGCCTGCGGTGCACATCACACACCCAGGCCTCTGAGGCGAGAGCTGGGCTGGTGAGTGGAACCAGGGGTTGTCAGCATGGAGAAGAGCCAGGAGGCTTACGCAGCCCTATCTAGATGGCCTTCAGGAGACTTCTGGACCTTCCCCAGTCATTTATGTTCTCTACACAGAGCCCTGCAAAGGCCCCACTGACAGGAAAAGACAACCAGAGGAGACAATGGGAAGCAACATGTTTGAAAAGGAAAGTGGAGGAACAGTAACTGCCTTAGCAGAGCTGAGAAGGCGGAAAGCTAACTGCTTGTTGGGAGATGGATTCTGCCTGGGCACCTGGAAAGTCTCAGGACATAGAGCTCTCAGTTCCTCTGAAAGCAGGAGCGAGGCTGGACACAGAAGCAGTGGTGAACGTCTCCTTTAAAAAGGACTTAAACAAGGACTTAAACACCGCCCATTGCACCCCTAAATTCCCTTCTCATCTGGCCGAGGATGGAAAGTTTACTCTCACAAGAAGCGCACCCGGGGGTCTCAGGTCTTGGTGACTCAGGCTGTGAAGCAGCGTGGAGGACGAGGCACCATACTGGAAACAGGGGATTACACACAGAATTGTGGGTCTCCAGCCCCTAGCTGCTACTCCACTTGCAGAACACTAACCATCCCCGGAGAGAAATTAGATAGCTCCTCTCTGGAAAAGCTAACCAGCCCAAGAGGAAAAAGACCTAGAATCATTTGGACTTGCCACCTGATCACCTCCAGGAAAGCCCATGCCGGGACAAGCCCTGTCTATGCACACATACTCTCCTGTCAGATTGTTGGTGCCTCTGTCTTAACTATGGACTGCTGCCAAGGGTCCCCAGACATTTTAGAAATGCCTTCTACATGAAAGACATCAGCCAGAGAGGAGGAGCTAAGAAAGGACTAGATCGACAGAGACAGAGACTTCAAGGAAACAGAGACAAATAGGAGAAAAAACTAAAAACATAGCCTTAGAAAATTAATAAAATATATTGCATACATGGGGGTTGGTGGGCAGGATGGGGAAGAACAGAAAACTTTTTTTGTTTTTTGCGACAGAGTTTCGCTCTTGTCGCTCAGGCTGGAGTGTAGTGGTGTGATCTCGGCTCACTGCCACCACCGCCCCCCAGGTTCAAGAGATTCTCCTGCCTCAGCCTCCTGAGGCTTGGAGAAACAGGGACCAAAGATTGCTGCTTTTCATTCTAAACCTTCTAGTATAATTTAATTATGTGATGGTATTATCTGAATTCCCCAAGTACAGTTTTTTGAAAATTCAATCCCTGTATATCCCTAATCCGGCCTGTCATTTAGTAAGATCTCAAATGTATGCTACAGAAGGAATGGAGGGAGAGATCCCACAACAGGAGGCATTGGGAAGGGCTTCCTGGAAGAGAGAAGACATGGGCTGGGCCTAGAAGTCTGTGTAGGATGTGGATGAGCAGAGGGAGGGACCCCAGTTTTCTGGAGTAGGAGACGATAGAGCAGAGGGTCTTCAAAGACAGAGCAAGTTAATTTGTCGTATCAGTTAATCATTCTAGGAGTTTCTGAATTCTAAGAGAATTCACAAAGAAATTCCCAAAGGGATGGAGGTGGAAAAGCAGAATGGCAGTCCCCTTGGCTGATGGGACCTCTCTTGTCTGTTTGCATATAACTCTTAAACAGTTGCAGTCCCTTGTGAAGGGACCACATGGCATCTCCCATCCCTTCCCTTCTGCAACCCTCAGTTTTCATTTATTATTTCTTTCAGAGTGGGAGTACTCACACCTCTTATAGCAGAATTATCTGCAGAGCTTTTCCCAAATATTGCCATCTTGATCCCATTCCCAGAGGCCAACCTCACTGATCTAGGAGGAGCCCCAGGACTCAGGGCTGGGGTAGCACGAAATGAGAAAGGTACTTGTTCTCAGGCTCCTGCTGGCACAAGGTCAAACGCTGCCTTTATTTAAGTTTGATGTTTTGTTCATCATGGATTTTTAAATTTTGTTTTGTAAATATAGGACATTATTGTGTATTTTGGTTATGGGGTTTGGGGCACTCCTTAAATTTTGCAGCCCAGATGAGTAGGTAATCTTTAGCCCCAGCCCTAGTAAATATCAGCAGTTTTGCTTGAAGCCCTGCCAGGGTCTGAACCATGGGGTGTAGTCATTGCTCCAAAGCCTCCAGGGAAGCAGGGCAGGGATTCCCACAGCCCTGCAGGAGATGCAGGACAGGTTCCAGATGGGGCAGCCCTGAGCTTCTGCAGGCCTTCCAGAGCAGAACCAGCAGCAGCCTGGCCTGGGTGGCTCCCTCTGCTTCCAGGGGCAGTGTCTAGATGAGCAGAAGGACTCCAGTGCCCCTGTTCTATGCTGGGAAACTTCCATGGAGGGAAAAAAGCCATCTGCACTACCTTCTTTTTCTGGAAAAGTCATCCAAATAGTTCCCCGACACAGAACCCTTCAATTTTCCGAGGGAGTAAATTAAATGCCTGCTCATTGCTTGAAAAGCTAATGCTCCTCACATTGGTTTGAGGAGAAATTTTCAATCCAATGGAGCTGAATTTGCGTGAGAGCTAATTATCACTTACCATGTGTGAGACGCTGTGCTGGAGCTTTGGGAGGGTTATCTAAGCAGACTCTCGTGTCACCTCACAAGGCAGATACCATTGTCACCCTAATTTTACAGATGAGGAAATGGAGGCCCAGAGAGGTTGAGTAAATTGCTGGAGGTCATACCGCTGGCAGAGGGCAGAGTTGGTTTTGACGCTCTGTCATCCTGACCCCCGTCCTTGTGAGTTCTCTATCATTCTGACAATAGGAGCAGAAATGTCCAGCGTCTAGACTGGAGCCAGCAACCCGGGGTCCTAGCACGGAGCCACTGCATGAGCTTGGGTAAACATGCTTTCCCACATGCTGTTCATTTCCTCACCTGAGAACAGGGAAGGGGTCAGCTGTGCTGGCCATTCTGGCCCAGACATGCAGGGATCCTGTGACTGGAGCCATCTGGGCATTTCCAGCAGTCACGTGCTCTGCTGTTGTTTGTTCTGAAGATGCAGGAGCCGTAGAGGAAAAGAACTCACAGAGAAGGGCAGTGGGAATATTCCAGGCCAGGGTCTTGGAAACCACCTTAGTCACCTTCTTCAGGATCCCCTGGTCAGAGAATTCAACAGCTCCCAAGCCGTGAGGGTTCCCTCCTCTTCCCCCAAGGATCTTGGATCAGCAGGTAGAGAAGGGTAGAGAAGAGGGGAGTGCAAAACTCACTATTAGTAGGGGAGATGAGGAGCTGATCTTGGAGAGTACAGGGCGGGGAGTCAGAGAGCACAGGCCTACCCAGAGGGCCTGGGGTGATGGGGCCAGGCGGGGACGGAGCCCCGAGAATCCCCCAAGTGCTCAGGAAACAGGCACTCCCATGAAATATCTGTGTCTCCCTCTGAGGCAGGAGGGAGAAGGGAAGGAAAGGCTACCTGAGGTCCCCAGTCTGGGAAGAGGAATGCCCCCGCACCAGCCTGTGACAGGGTGGGGTGGAGAGAAGGGAGTCCAAGAGCTGAGTGCAGCAAAACCTCCTACAGGGAAGCAGGAGCACTCTCAGAAGCTCAGATCCGCCAATGGGACAGGCTTGAGGAGCTGGGAGCTCACGGCAGTTGAGCATGCAGCTGACAGGAAGCTGCAGCCCTCCCTCCAAGAGACAGAGTAGCCTGCCATGTTCTCCAGAGCACCAGCGAATCCTGGAAGCTGTGAACTCCTGGGAAGTCTCAGTTGGGACTGAGCCACCACAGAGGCAGTGTCCAGTGACCAGTGGCTCTTCCTAGGATGCTTCCTTCTTCCTTGGTAGCCAAGTGTGAGGCCAGTAACTTTAACTGGAGCCCTGCCGTTTGCTGGGTGAATGAGAGAGGACCCTGGGCCTGCTAATGGCTGCTGGAGCCTCACTTCAGTGCCACTGTCCCTCTCCTGTGGGAACACACAGTGACCACAGTGTTCCACATAGTTTTTCTTCCTTGGCTAGAAACCAAGATGCTTGTCCTCTGTCATCAACTCTTTCAGTGCCTGGCTGGGAAACTATGTGGTCCCAAACCAGAGGGTTACACTCAATCATCACAAAGGGTCCTGGTGTATCAAATAGCTGTGGTTCTTGGTGACTTGGGGATCCCGTGACCTTCATCAAAGATATGTTCGGATGGTGCATCTTGATCTCCTATGGCGGAGGAACACGTGATTCTCATGCAACATCTCAGGACCCCAGTCACCAGATAGCGTGAGAGATTCAGGAGAAAAACAACTGGCCCTGCAGAAACGGACATACTGACCAGATCCCTTTGATCTGTAACCTCCTGACAATAGCAAGGTCCCAGCTCCCCGCCCTGCCTCCCTCTTCTCTCCTTCCTGTCTCCTTCCTCCCAGAGCTTCTTGGTCCCCAATTACTCAGAGCTGCAGGAGGCCTGCCAGGGAAGAAATTAGAGCTACACATCAGCTATTCTATATTTACCACCTGATGGCTGAGGAGGATCTATCTTCTGCACAATTAAATGAAAAGATTTTTAATATCGGCAGGCAAAGGACTCTAGCAACAATGGAGAATTAGGTTAGAGCCAGCAATTGGATTAGCGCCGAGCTGTAAGTGAAATGAGGACTCGGACACGGGAGGGTCATACTTATCCTGGTGACAGGCCCTTCCTTGGTGTGGTGTGGGGAGGGTCTGGGATGGCGAGACCCAGGCTAGGTTCCTGAGCCTGGCCCAACCACCATCCCTGAGGACTAAAGGCTGGCAGGGGCAGCCTTTCCCAGAATCCTCTGCAGAAGAGGAAGCCCTCGGCCAGGTGCAGGGGCTGAGCAAACACAAGGGTCTTCACGGATGCTATCCTGGGGCCCCACTGACAGTCAGGAGCTTCATCCCCAGCTGAGAAGTAGACCTCATCCATGTCCTTGAACTCCTCCCTAGTTCAGGCCTTCCTCACCTTTCGCCAGGGCTGCTGCAGCCATCCCACCACCTCATCTCTCTTTCACCTTTCAGTCCGACCTGTGAGCATACACAAATCACTCTTCCCTAAGCCAGCCTCCTTCCCTGAAGTGTAGCAGAGGAATTCAGGGGCACACAGGTTCCCATGTGACAGTTATTGAGGGCACAGCAAAGATGCCACAGTTGGAGAGGGTGCAGACAAACAACTATCCCTTCCCTTTTTCTCCCAATTTTGCACTGAGTTATTTTTTCAAGATTTATTAAATGTGAAATGCATGAATGCACCCTGTCTTTGCTAGGTATGTGTTTGGGGACAAATTCCAGCACTGCCTAGGGAGAGATGGCACATGCATCTCACGTTGTTTCTGGCTGCCATCTACCTTTGCTAGGCCACTGCTGCTGTCCTGACACAGCAAACTTAAATTCTTGGCTAGAAACTAGGGCAAGTCCTTCCCATCAGCTTCCTGGAGGTGGGTGTCATGCTTCCCATTCCAAACAGAGCCATGGGAGGTATCCAGTCTGACCCTGCCTCCTGAAAACATGCAAGCTCCTGTCCTGTTCGTGCGGAGCTCCAGAAGGGAAGACTCCACAGCCAACTGGATCTCTCCTAGTTACATTCCTCTTTCTCACTGACAGTGAGTTCTTCCTTCCTCTCCCCTAAGTCTCTCTGGGAGGGGTCTAAGTTTCCTAGCATTATCTCAAGAAAAGAGAGAAGTCAGCTGGTGATTACGAGAGAGCAGCAGTTAACTTCCCCCAGACTCTCAAATCTAATAGCCCTGAGTGTGAACCGGGCATCCTAGATTGTTATCCCCATTGCACAGGGTAAAACGGAGGCACAGGAAGTAAAATGGCCACTAGAGAATTAGGTGTAGAGAAAGGCTGTCCTGGGACCCCCTTGCCCCAAGATCAATAGGTGAAAGCATAAACTTTACTTCCCATCATTCCACTACGTGCCCAGTCCTATGCTGAATTGGAGTTGGGATGTCAGGAAAAGCGCAATGTCTGAGATTTTCACCCAGTTTACAAGTTAACAAGCTAGCGCCTGCTATTGTTCCATGGATGCCAGCCAAAGATACAAGACTCCTGGGTCAGAAACAAAGGACTTCATCACTCACAGCAAAAGCACTAGCCAGAGCTGCATAGGATTGCTTCGGTTCTCCGACATCACCCAAGTCCCACAAAGACAATGCAAAGGGCCCATGTTGGTGAGTCACCCAGTGGATCACGTTATAGGAGAGTAACACTGAGCTTGGAACATTTGCCACTTCTCTAGCTAGTGGAAAGAAACCTGGTCTTTTCCTGGTGGGAGGTGTTACCACATCTCTCATGGCTGCTCATGGCAAGTACAGCCTTGCAAAACAGCCTGGATAAAGAGCGACCAGAGCCTTTAATTTTCAGCACTCCCAGCAGGAATGTTCAGGGATAGGTCCATGGCAAATTGTCTCATGGTCCATGGCAAATTGTCTCTCTCAACTAGGAAAAGAGAGGGCCATGTACCTGCCCTCAGGATGCTCCAGATGACCATACCCATAGAAGCTGCCTGGTACAGGCACAGCGGATGCCTCCTTGCAGTTCCACATTTTCACTATAGAAGTAACATCAGGAAGAAGGGCTGGGTTCCTGAATATCGCACAGTAAAAGCAAGTATCTAAAAAGAATTGTTGTGGAATGAGGTCTGAGTGAGACCCATATTAAAACACTGAAAAAACATATCTAAATACATCTAGCCAAGAATAAGACTATACTCATAGAACTTCATGAGTGTGACAGTTAGGATAAGAAAGGGTAGGCCGCAGTAACAAATATCCTCAAAATCTCAGTAGTTTAAATCTTACACAGGTTTTTTTCTTACTCATGCTACATGCCTATCACGGGTTAAATTGGGCTCTGCTTCAGGCCCAAATGGATGGTTCAGTCAATATATCTGAACCTTTTCCAGTACCTGAAGTTGTAGGTACATGGTAAAGTATGTATTGACTCTTCTGAAACAAATAGAGACAGGATCTCAGTCTGTCAGCCAGGCTGTAGTACAGTAGTGCAATCATAGCTCACTGAAACCTCAAACTCTTGGGCTCCAGTGATCCTCCCACCTTGGCCTCCCAAAGTGTTGAGAATACAGGCCTGAGCCACCACGCTCAGCCAACTCTTTTCTTTTTCTTTTTTTTTTGAGACAGGGTCTTACTCTGTTGCCCAGGCTGGAGTGCAGTGGCATAATCTCGACTCCCTGCAGCCTCTGCCTCCCGGGTTCAAGCAATTCTACCTCAACTTCTTGAGTAGCTGGGATTACAAGTGCCCACCACTGCACCCAGCTACTTTTTGTATTTTTAGTAGAGATGGGATTTCACCTTGTTGGCCAGGCTGGTCTCCAACTCCTGACCTCAGATAATTTGCCCGCCTCCACCTCCCAAAGTGCCGGGATTACAGGTGTGAGCCACTGCACCCAGCCTCAGCCAACTCTTAAAGCGTCTGCCCAGAAGTGACACTCATCGTTTCTATTACAGTCCACTAGTCAAGCTAAGTCACGTGGCCATAACTAACTCCAGATGGGCACCAAAGGGCCATCCTACACTATGCGCAGAAAGAAAGAGAGCTAGGGAATGGGGACTCAGCCCTAATGACACCCAGCGAGGGATTTTATGTTTCCCTACTCTGTAAAGAAACCAGAACAGGAAATCAAAGATGAGACATCATGCATGTGGTTTTTAAAAAATAAAGATAAAAAAGAACTCTCATCAGCCAGCAGACTCGTGTTCAAAAAAGAGGCCTTGGCCACACATCAAGAGTGCTTAATGAATACATATATTTTTTAAATTGTCTCCAAATATTTAAGGTGTTTGTCATTGTTTATGATTGTCCACTTTGACTGACTTTTTTGGTTGTCTCAATAACCACATCTTGTAGGGCTTATCTTCCTCAAACTAAATTCTCTCTGGACCTCAAAAAGGAGTTTTCATTTTTTACTGAAGGGTTCAAATAAGTGTCCTAAAGTCACTCCAAACTGAGGGGTAAGACTTCAGAAGGCAGCTCACGTGACTGCTCTCCTGCTCCCTAACCCTTCCCCAGAGGTCTCCTCTTCACACGCCTTCTCCATCTGATGTTACTACTCCTCCTCATCAGTGGAGTAACCTTGATCAAGTCACATCATCTCTTTGTGCCTCAATTTTCCCATTTGTAAAATGGGACGCTGATAGTGCCTGGGTTTTGTGAGGATTAATTAAGGTGACACATGTGACATGCTTTAAACATGCAGTCTGTCATCAATGTCTGGAATAGGAAAGAGTTAGCTATTTGCGCAATTATTCCATGGACAATCAACCCTTCCCCTCAAGGTTAGACGTTTCAGCAGCCCAGTACATCCTAGAGCTTTGGAAACTGCCCTGCCTCAGGCATTTGCTATGTTTATGAGTCCCTGAGTCTGATGGCTTTATGTAAGAAGAAGACACTTCTGTCCCTTCAGAGTCCCAGAGGAAGGCAGTGGCACTTCCACCTCTGGTTGGTCTCTGTACTGGCAATGTTGTGCCGGTTTTTCTTTTCTATTTTCTTGAAAGCAAATACAACTCACCGAGTAGACTGATTTCCATCAAAGATCACCCTGTCTAGTTCAAATGAAGAGTATCAGCTTCTCCAGTTGCCCCAGTTTTGACTCTAATCCATGGGAAATCATAAGCCAGGACTGTGAGCCTGAAGGTATGTATGTCTCTTTCCTGGCAGAGTGCCCAGACAGTGGAGTGTCCAGTGAACTGAAAGTACCCATCCCTAAGACAGTGGATGGTGCCCTGTTTGAACAGCTTCACTCTTGTGTGGTCAGCTCGGGCTGCCATGACCAGTAACCAATTCCACAGACAGGGATAACCTATTCCACAGACCGGGGAGCTTAAACCGCAGAAAGGCATTTCCTTATGATTCTGGAACCTGGAAGTTCGCGATCAAGGTATCTGCGGGGTTGTTTCTTCTGAGGCCTCTCTCTGCTTGGCTCGTAGACAGATGTTTTCTGCCTGTGTCTTCACACGGTCTTCCTCCTTTGTCTGTCTGTGTCTGAATCTCCTCTTCTTATAAAGACACCCATCATGTTGGATTAGAGCCCACCCCAATGAACTCGTTTTAACATGGTTACCTCTTTAAAGGTTATGCGTCTGAATAATCACACTCTGAAAGACTGGGGTTAGGACTTCAGCATATAAATCAGGGGGTGGGGGGACAAAATTAAGTCCATAACACCTTCCATCCTCAAGTTTCAATCCCAAGAGCAAGGGTGGGGGGCAAGTTTCGATTCATGTCACTGTCAGTCTGGAGTAGAAGTTGCTCCTCTCTGTTATCCCCCCTGTACCTGGCTCCTCCATTGCCTCCCCCTAGTTCAGTTCCTCCCAGCTGTGCCCTCGCCCACAGAAAGCCTCCTCCCTGGCCTGCTCTTCCTCCTCTAATCTCACACAGCTCTGGCTTTCTCTCCTGCTACCCCCAGCCTGGGAGGAGCCCTGCAGAGGGTGTGGACAGGGTAGGCCTGGCCCACGCTGAGCTGGAGACTAGGGAGTCTTGCGGTGAGGCTGGGAAAGTGCCAGTCCGCCCAGGTTCTGCAAGCAATGTTTGGGGTTTGGGAGCAGAAAGAGGCCTGGGGGGTGTCCCGCTGGATCTATTTGTCCTCCCAGTCCCCACCCCCTGCCCACACTAGCCTTGGCCCAGTCCTCCTCAGTGGGAGAGAATGGCTCACAGATGTTCCAGATGTTCCCAAGGGCTCCTCCGCCTCCAAGTCCTGAAAAGGGTCAAAGGATAGCCTTGTCATTTCCTGGTAGAAAAGGACTATAGCTAACCTTGGAACCAGTGCTTTGCAAAGTTTCCCCTGTGCCTCATCCTATTTCTGTTTTGAACCATTTTTTTTTCCCTGTGCCTCCATCTGTCTCTTAATTGCCTTGTCAGTCTGTCCTTCTGGTTATGTGTCTCACAGTTGGAAGAGGGTCCATAATGGTAGTGAGGCATCTAAGTCGGGGACTGCTCACGTCTTTTCTTGGTCTGATATTTTTGTTTCCATTACTGTATCCATGATACCTAGAACAGTACCTGGTACAAAGTACATCATAAGTTTAATAAACATTTTGGGGGTTTTTTGTTTCCTTTTTTTTTTTTTTTTTTTTGTGACAGATTCATCACCCAGACTGGAGTGCAATGGTGCAATCTCGACTCACTGCAACCTCCGCCTGCTGGGTTTAAGCAATTCTCCTGCCTCAGCCTCTTGAGTAGCTAGGATTACAGGCACGTGCCACCACGTCTGGCTAATTTTTGTATTTTTAGTACACACGGGGTTTCACCATGTTGGTCAGGCTGGTCTCGAACTCCTGATCTCGTGATCTGCCCTCCTCGGCCTCCCAAAGTGTGGGGATTACAGGCGTGAGCCACCGTGCCTGGCCTGTTTCCTTTTGTTTTTTAGAAACAGAGTCTTGCTTTGTCACCTAGGCTGGAGTGCAGTGGCACCATCATAGCTCACTGCAGCCTCAAATTCATGTACTCAAGCGATCCAACCACCTCAGCCTCCAGAGTATCTGGGACTACACATGCATGCCACCACACCTAGATATTTTTGAATAAATGAATGACAAGAATGAGCAAACCTTGTCTTGGGCCCCAGTGTGCTGTGTAGAGCAGAGAAGAGGGGTCAGGAGCCCCCTGTATAAACAGGGGTAGAGAGAAGCCCAGGAGGTCCTAGGCAGCACCCTGTGGGAGAGCAGGGAAGGCCACAGGAAACCTGACCCCTAAGACCTGGGTCCAGGGCTCAAGAGAATAGAAATAGAGAGGAACCAAGAAGAAGTACAGACTGGTAGTGAGCACTGTCATTGTAGCTACGTGAGGCGATAAGGTTTGGCTGTGTCCCCACCCAAATCTCATCTTGAATTGTAGTTCCCATAATCCCCATGTGTCATGGGAGGGACCCGATGGGAGGTAATTGAATCATGGGAGCAGTTTCCCCCATGCTATTCTTGCGATATTGAGTCAGTTCTCACAAGATCTGATCGTTTTATAAGCGGCTTTTTCCCTTTTGCTGGGCACTTCTTGCTGCCACCATGGAAGAAGGATATGTTTGCTTCCCCTTCTGCCGTGATCGTAAATTTCCTGAGGCCTTCCCAGCCCTGCCAAACTCTTGGTCAATTAAACTTCTTTCCTTTATAAATGACCCAGTCTCAGGTATGTCCTTACAGCACTGTGAGAATGGATGAATACACACGGTCACCCAGACACTAAGAGTCCAGCCCAGAGGAAACACACCAGAGGCCTTAAAAGAGCAGACACCTTCAGGCTCAACGGTGACACGGAACTCTAACTCCATACCTAGTCCTGCCTTGGGCCTTCGGACCGGGGCAGGCCACTTGCCTTCTCCAACCCTCGGTTTCCTCATCTATATGATGTTAAGAAGAGGTATGACACTCAATTTTTATGACAGCCCGTCTAGCCCTGTAGATCAGTTTTCTTGAGGCTTGGGAGAGTCTGTCGCAAAACGGCAGGCTGGGTCCTTCCCAGAGCTGCTTCACTGAGATAGCCATCCTCAGAGGGGAAAGGGAGGAGCCAGGGCACTGCGGAGCCCTGGCAGAGGCATGCGAAGGCCTCAGTGAGAACCAGCTTTGCCCCGACTCCCACGCCTCCAGCCATCCCCACAGGCCTGCAGCTCTGAGCTCGATGGCCCCAGGGGTGCTAGAGGGGTGGAGGAAGGCTTAGCAGGGTCAGGGGCCACGGCTTCTTCCGGGGGAACCTTAGACATAGACTACAGATGGGCTCCGAAGAGCACGTGTCTGGCAGTAGAAGGGCCTCAGGCAAGGAAGCAGGAGGCCTGGCCTCAGCCCCTGCCCAAGCTCTGATTCTCTGTGCAACCACAGACAAGTGACTCTCCCACTCTGAGTCCCAACATCCTAATTTACCAAGGCTGGATCTGGGTTCTGTTGAGACGGCGGTAAGAAGGAAGCAAGAGAAGTGGAAGGGTCCCAGCCCTTCAGAAGTTCTCGGTGTAACTAAAATTTGAGGAAGGGGGAGAAAGTTACACACAGGAAAAGATGTTAATAAATAATAAATTATTTGTTAATATAACATATAATTTATAACAAACATGGCAAAATCTGTAAAATGGGCTTATTAATCTCCACCTGCCTTCCTGCTCACTAGTGAGGAGCAAGAAATGAAAGCCAGCATCTGCGTGTCACCTACAGTGCGCCCTACAGCAGGTCCTCTCATTTGCCCTCCAAGTCAGCTCACAGGCTCAGCCTTAACCCGAGGAAACAGCTCCGAGGAGTTAAGAGACCTGCACTGACTGTTCCCTCCTTCTGGAGCTTTCTCCCTTCCCGTGGGCACCCACAGCCCCTGGACTTCCCTGTCACAACTCTTGTCACTGCCACCTGCTCCCTGTGGGCCTCCCCCAAGGCTGTGAGCTCCGGAGGGCAGAGTGGTGTCTCTCTCACATTTCTATTTACAGCATCCAGCATAGAGCCTGGCCTCAGAAACCCTCCAAGTGCTTGTTTGTAGCAGGTCGTGGTGGGGCTATGCCCTGAATTCCTTTGGAATTCACCCAAAGGAAAACAGAAAGATTTTTTTAGGTGACTTTGGTTTCAAATAATTTGACATGGAAACTTCAGGGAAGTCATGGGAGAAATTAGAATTCTGGACATCCTTATGACTAGTTTAATTTTCATTTCAATTCATTTCCACAAACATTTTTCTCATGCCTGCTCTGTGCTAGGCACTGCTGAATAAACAGAACAGAAAACCCACCCTCATGGAGCTTACATTCTAATGGAGACAGAGAAATGATAAAACAAAGTAAATAAATAAGTTATGTGGCATTTTAGTAGTAAGTGCCATGGAGAAAAAAATAAAGTGAAGAAATAGCAAAAGCCACTGCAGAGGCTGCAGGTGGGACTAAGGGTGAAGCGGTGAGTGAGTCATATGGGTGTCTGAGGGAACCTGCTCCAGGCAGAGGGAGTGACAAGTGCAAACGCCCTGGGGCAGGAACTGCAAGGAGGTCAGCAAAGCTGGAGTTGTATGAGCAACGAAAGAAAGAAAAGAAAGAAGATTCGTCCAGAGAGGCAAGACTCGGAGGTCTTTGTAGTCCTGCGTAGGCCATTGTTAAGGCCTTTGGTGTTTTACTTTGAGTGAAATGGGGAGGACTTGGCAAATGATAGGATTTATTTTCAGTCACAGTGGGATTTTATTTGGGGGGGGCGGGTTGAATAGTTGAATAGCCACCATATCTTCCTGTGCCCCCAACCCTGGCTTGAACCCAAGTGCAACTAACAGCAAATGCAGTGCCCACTCCAGAACCCACGCCTCCAAGAAGGGACAGGCAAGAGAGGAAGAGGCCCTCCACTTTGAAGGCTGAGCCCCGGGCCACGGTGAAGGACAGAGCTCTGAGTAGCTCTATGAGGGAGTGTAGGCCCCTCTTGGTGACTTAGCCTCCAGTGCCAGGAATGTGGTGTCTGCCCCCAGGCCGCCATTGTGGATTGAATGGGGAAAAGGTAAAGGGAGACATGCAACCCCCCGGGGCTGGGGCTGTGCAGCCTGCAGGTTGCGCAACAGACTCTGCTGGCCTCAGGCCTGGCTCTCCACAGTCTGGTCCCCTCCCCACGCCCTCAGGAAGCCTCTGGGTCACGACTAAGAAGCTGCTTCCAATTACATTCACTGAACCCCTAGGGCCCTAGAGGGAGGAACTTGGCAGGAGCCACTGCTCCGGGAGTAGGGAGGAGGAGGAGGTGACCAGGGAGGTGAGGTGGGAGGGTCAGGCAAGCACCTAATCACCGCTTGCCTGGGTGCCCACCGCTCCCAAGCAGTGCTGCAGGCAGGTGTGAAGAGGGTGACCCAGGAAGCTCCCATACCCAGATACAAACCCAGTCATGACGTGCCCATGAGTGGCATGACTGAGCAAGCAGGTGAAGAGCCTGCGCCTGTTTCCTTATCTGTGGAATGGAGCGAACATGCCATGTACTTCGCAAGGCTTAACAGATGATGGAGATGGAGCATTCAGCACAGAGCCTGGCACGTGGTGAGTGTACGTTATGCAGCTCTTCCTTTTCTCATCGCCCAGTCCACAAGGCTTCTTGTCTCCCTGTGTATCCAGATATGGACGTGGCTCAGCAGGGCTGGGAGCGGGAGACTTCTGGGCTCAGCCTGAGGGGAGACCTGGGCTGGCTAGGGGTCAATGCAGGAACCAAAATAGGATGCAAGAAAGGAGAAGGCAATCTACAGGACTGAGTGTCGTTCAAACTTGTTCTTCACTTTCCCATAGTGAGAAGTTCATTTTTCACTCTGACTCAGCATAAACAGCGTGCATGTATGTAACATGGAGTTAACAGCTTCAAGAAGCAATATTGACTTTCGTGCTCCAGCTTCTATTCTCTTCTATTCCATCAAAAAATATTAATTTTTTTTAATATTTAATATTTTAAATATTACCACAACCCAAACAGAAGAAAGATTTTTAAAGCTAACAAAAAGTCCAAGCCTGGGCCTGGAACACAGTTGGTCTCACGGCTGGCCCCTCTCAGTCTGGGCCAGGGCTGTGTGGACCGACGGGTGAGCAGGTCCACAGCCATTGTGACCGTCCTCTTCAGGTCCCCAGAAGGCTACCAAGAGGCAGAAGGGGCAGACCCAGGAGGCAGCAGAGGCTGAGTGGGCAGATGATGCTCTGAGGAGCTGCTTCAGACTCTGTCCAGGACAGCCTTCTGTCCCACAGAGCCAAGTCAGGGGCAGTGGAGTGGCACCCACGCTGGCCATCTTCAGGCCATCCACCAGGCTGCCTGCACAATGTGAATCTGGCCTGAGAAGGGCCAAGGGCCTGGGGGACCTGAGAGAGGCCATGTAGCATGGTGGTCAGCACAGAGCTTCTGCTACCAGGCTGCCCAGGCTGACGGTCCATGTCCTGGCGCCATGGCCTCCCAGATGGACTGCTGTGGGCAAATCATTTAACCTCTCTATGCAGCAGTTTTCTCACTTGTAAAATGGAGATGACCATCCTTCCTCAAAGGGCCCTGTAAGGACTGTGTATGGATGTGTGCATCCTAGAACAGTGCCTGGCGCTGTTGTCATTTTTATGCCAAGTCAGATGAAGGCGCTGACTGGCTGGAGGCCAACCAGGTTGTGTGCCAACAAATGACATATGGCCTCGGGGCCCAGCTTTCTCTCTCCACAGCCTCCAACTGGTGAGCAAGGTTCTCCTTGAGATTGGCGGGGGTGGGAGCAGCATGGGTACGTGCCCACCTGCCGCTGCCCTCAGCCAGGGCCCCTCGACAGACACCCCCCGTGGTTCATTCATCACTTGCTTGCTGGCCAGGGTGAGCGGGGAAGGGGAGGAGATTCGTTCTCAAGATCACAGGTGGGTCCTTCTGGGGCCAGGGGCTTTTCGGGGCCACAGGATGCTGGGAAGTCACTCCAAGTCCCAACCTGTGTGCAGCTTGATACTGCATCCCCCTCAAGCTCCCGTATAAACACTGGGGAGCCTTGCGCTGGTGATGCCGGTGAAAGGTGACAACGTGCTAGCAGCCCTCGCTCGCTCTCGGCGCCTCCTCGGCCTCGGCGTCCACTCTGGCCGCCCTCAAGGAGCCCTTCAGCCCGCCGCTGCGCTGTGGGGGCCCCTCTCTGGGGCTGGCCGAGGCTGGAAACGGCTCTCTCTGCTCGCGGGGAGGTGTGGAGAGAGAGGCGCGAGTGGGAGCCCGGGCTGCGGGTTCCGGGTGCACTCGGCCCGGCCGGCCGGTGCCTGCTGGGCTTGATCAGAGGCTGGGTCCCGTGTGTGGACCGCCGTTCCCTCTTCGCGGGGTCGTTGGCCCAGATGGCAGGTCTCCATCTCTTTCTCGTGTCCCCTCTTTTCCTCTTGGTTGTCTGGGACAACCTCCCTCTGGACTGCAGGAGTGCCCGGACTAGGTGCCACAAAGTCCCTCTGCGCGTGCCAGTGAGAGGTGAAGCCTGCTGGGCTTCTGAGACTGGTGGGGACTTGGAGAACTTTTCTGTTTGGCTGAAGGATTGTAAACGCATCAATCAGCACTCTGTGTCTAGCTAAAGGTTTGTCAATGCACCAATCAGCACTCTGTCAAAATGGACCAATCAGCTCTCTGTAAAATGGACCAATCAGCAGGATGTGGGTGGGGCCAGATAAGGGAATAAAAGCAGACCACCGGCGTCAGCGGCAGCAACTGGCTGTGGAGTGCTTTGTTCTTTGTCTCTTCGCGGTAAGTCTTGCTGTTGCTCACTCTTTGAATCTGGGCTGCGACTGCTTTTATGGATTATAACTCTCAACTGGAAGGTCTGCAGCTTCACTCATGAAGCCAGTGAGACCACAAACCCACCAGGACGAACGAACAACTCCGGAAGTGTCACCTTTATTAACTAACACTCACGGCGAAGGTCTGCAGCTTCACTCCTGAGGCCAGCGAGACCACGAACCCACTGGAAGGAACGAACAACTCCAGACGCGCCGCTTTTGAGAGCTGTAACACTCACCGCAAAGGTCTGCAGCTTCACTTGTCAAGTCAGAGAGACCACGAACCCACTAGTAGCAAGAAACTCCGGACAAACCGTCTTTAAAGAACTATGACACTCACCGCGAGGGTTCATGGCTTCATTCTTGAAGTTACTGAGACCAAGAACCCACCAATTCCGGACACACTGGGGGTGGGGAGACTGTGCGTGGGAACGGGTTCCCTAGAATTGGTGTGAACGGTCGGTTCATTGTCCTTCCTGGAGGCATGTGTGGGTTCCCAGAGGGTCCAACTACAGGTTATAGGTAGGAGGAGGGCTCTTCTACACTCAGGGGCTTCTTTCTGGTGTTCCTTACATCAAATACTGTGCCAAAAACCAGCGAATCGGACGTTTTGCGGGGCCTGTTTTGGAAACTTAACCCCACAGAGTCCAGAGATCTAGCCCAGTCCCTGTTTCAGACAGCTTCCCCGCTTCAAATCCCAGCTCTGCTAGCTAAGAGCTTTAACCTCTGTGACACCCAGCTCTCTATTGGTACAAGGGGGGCCATACCTACCTGTTGTGAGGACTAAATAAAGTATGGAAATTAACCAGCACAGCACCTGACACTTCATAGGCACTTGCCAAATGAAAGCCTGGGTTCCTCCTGTCCCTGTGGCCTCCCTGCCCGGTCTTCATCCCTGTCCTCCCCAGCAGTCCCAGTTCCTCGCAGCACCTCCTCCCGAGGCCTCTTCCAGGCGTTTTGGCTCGTAAACAGGTTCCGTGGCGGCAGCGGTAGCAGCAGCAGCCTTAATTTTAGTTCTGCGCTTGGTAATTTCCCGTGATTGCAGGCCCTGTCAGCACAGCAGGTGCTCCAGCTGCTAGGGAGCCGGCAGGACTTGTCAGGGCAGAGCTCGGGCACATGCCCACGCACGTGCCTGCACCCTCGGCACATGTGCTCCTGTGCGCGCACCCACACGCGTGCATGCGCCCACACCATTCCCGCCGGACCAGGAGTGGCAACCTCGGCCAGGCTGGGCACGTACTGCCTGTACCCATGGCGACACCACGGGAAAGTGGACATAACCACACGTGCACACCAGCCTTCCCTGTGTTGAGCGACAAGTCTGACCATAAGGAAAGGGAGGATAGGGATGAGAAAGCTTTAGGACAAGGGCTCTCACCTAACCCCGCTTTTCTTCCAGAATCTTTCTTCTCTCCCTTGCCTGTGGTGCCCAGGAGAGGAGCATCAGAGGAAGGGACTCTCCATGTCTTTTCTGCTCTGGGAACTCCTAAGGGGGGAGAGAGAGAGAGAGAGTGTGTGTGTGTGTGTGTGTGTGTGTGTTGGGGGGGAGCGGGGCCAGGGCAGTCCGTCGATAAATACTTGTTAGACATCTACTGTGAGACTGGGCTTGGTGGCTCACGCCTGTAATCCCAGCACTTTGGAAGGCTGAGGCAGGAGGATCACTTAAGCCTAGGAGTTTGAGACCAGCCTGCGCAGCATGAGAAGACCCTGTCTCTACAAAAAGAAAATTTAAAAAAAGCCAGGTGTGGTGACACATACCTGAAATCCCAGCTACTCTGGAGGCTGAAGCAGAAGGACTGCCTAAGCTAGGGAGGTCGAGGCTGCAGTGAACGGTGATCATACCATCACACTTCAGCCCGGACTGGGTGCTGAGAAGTCACTCCAAGTCCCAGTCTGTGTGCAGCTTGATACTGAGAGACCCTGTCTCAAAAAAAATTAAAAAATAGGGTCAGGCACAGTGCCTCACTCCTGTAATCTCAGCACTTTGGGAGGCTAACGCAGGCAGATCGCTTGAGGCCAGGAGTTCGAGACCAGCCTGGCCAACATAGCAAAATCCCATCTCTGCTTTTAAAAATACAAAACATTAGCTGGGTGTGGTGGTGCATGGTTGTAGTAGTCCCAGCTACTCAGGACGCTGAGACAGAAGAATTGCTTAAACCTGGGAGGCAGAGGTTGTAGTGAGCCGAGATTGTGCCACTGCACTCCAGCCTGGGCAAGAGAGTGAGATTCCATGTCAAAAAATAATAATAATAAAGACATCTACAGAATCTTGACCGTGACCTGTTTCAGGTGCTGTGGATGCAGCAGTGAGTAAGAAGACAATGGGAAGAACAGCAATAACACACAGACACGTAAATGACCTACACCTGACCCTCATTACTCACACATTCCGTATCTGTGGATTTGCCTGCTTTCTAGCCCCAGTGTCAACACTGGTAGCACTTCCACCGTCATTCTAGAACACTCGCAGAGTGGAGAAAAGCTTGAGTGCCCAATGCACACCTCCCAGCAGAGGCCCAAGCAGGGGATGCTCTGACTTCTTGTTGCAGCTCTCAGACTGTTAACAAGGGTCCCTTCCCTTGTTTACATACTGTCACCAAGTGGTCTATTTAGTGTCACGTGTTTCACATTTTTGTGCTTTTTATTGGTGATTTCACTATTTCAAGTGACTCCTGAGTGTAGGCTGGAGTGCTGTCCCGCATTCCTAAGTGTAAGAGGGCTGTGATGTGCCTTATGAGGAAAACATGTGCCAGAGACGCTTTACTCAGACATGAGTCACAGTGCTGTTGGCCATTAGTTCAATGTTAATGAATCAATAATACATATTAAATAAGCTATCTGTAAACAGAAACAGACATGAAACAAGGTTATGTATCGATTGTATTGATCAGTTGACAAAAATGTTGTGACCACAGGCTTACAGGTGCCTATCCCCTAGGAGCAATGGTTCTGTGTTTGCTAACAGTGTTCATAGTGACTTTATGGAACATAACTACCACAAATAATGAGCATTGTTTGTAATTACTGCTAAGTGCCCTGAAGAAAATAAAACAAGGAAATGCAATGGTGAAAGTGAGTGAGATCACTAGGCAGCCAGGACAGGCCTTTCTGGGGAGGTGACACTGGCGCTGAATGGGGGCTATATGGAAGAAGGTAGCCATGGGAGGCATTGGGGCGAGAGTGTTCCAAGCAGCAGCTGAGCAGAAATGAACACAAGCTCAGGGGATCAGAAGACAGCAGGAAGGCCAGCGTGGCCAGAGGGGAGCACAGGTTAGGAAGGCAAAAGAAGCTGACGTTGGAGAGCTGGACTGGCCCAGGACACCCAGGGCCTTGCAGGCTGCAGAAAGGAATTTGGATTTATTTTTTTCCTGGTCAAATCAGAAAGTGGGGAGTGACGGCATCTGTTTTGTCTGTGCTGTATGGGCTGTACCCTGTGAGGGCCGAGAAGGCTGTGATGAGGGGTCTGCCGTGGAGCTCAAGGGGCAGCCAAAGAGGCAGCTGGACAAAGGGTTCTGGGCTCAGGAGGGACCATGCGTGGGGGGTCTCTCACGTGCCTTGCGTGAAGCTCTTCCTGCTGAGATTACCTCTAGGGGGTCTGTCTGAGCCCTGTGAATCCACACCGCCCCCAGTCATCAGATGCTTCCTGGATGAGATCTGTGCAGAGGTGAGCCTGGAGAAGCTTCTACACAGGCACACGGTCTATTTTTGAGAGATCAAATTCCATCCAGTGGGTCCTGCACTCCAGGCTCTGGGCTCTCCACCTTCATGGCGGCTCTTCCACCTCCCTGGCTTTTCCCTTCCTCAAATTCCATCCAACCTTTCCAGCCCCACACACCCACCATTGCCTCCCCCAGGAGGACTTCCTGCCTACTCTGACCCCAAACTCCCAATTGACCTCTGACTTTTGAACCCTCACAGCTCTGATGGCCTGAGTCACACACACACACCTCTGCTCTCTGCCCCCCAAAAGCGAGGCTTGGGTCTGCCACTCTTCCCCTCCACCCTGTGAGGGCCCCCGGGCGCAGTACTGGTTGTGGCGGGTACAGCACTGGCAGTGGTGGCATCGCCATGGCACCAGCATGGCCCCTGGCTCTGCTGGGCACGGTGCAGGCACTGAGGGGCTCTGGGTTCTGGCTGCCAGAGACATCACTGTGGGGACGGCCCTCCTCCTGACTCTTCACAGACCACCTCACTAGGCAGCCACAGCGACCGGGAAAAAAACCCAGATAGGCTCTGCAAGCCTGTGATCACAACATTTTTGTCAACTGATTGATACATAACCTTGTTTTATGTCTGTTTCTGTTTACAGACAGCTTGTTTAATATGTATTATTGATTCCTTAACATTGAACTAAGGGGTTGGGGGAGTAGGGGTGTACAGATCGGAGGACTGAGGCCATGGCCAGAGTGCAGGCAGAGTGCAGGTGGAAATGCCCACAGGGCCTGGTGGGAGGGCCTGGCTGTGCTCCATGAGGGCTCCAACTGGGCCCAAGTTAGGACTGAGTAAGGAGCCGCAAAGGGCACGGGCTGCAGGCAGGGTCCGGGCTCAGGCTGGGGCTGAGGCCACAACTCCAAGTCTGGTCTGTGTTGAGCAAGCCGGTGTGCCAAGGGTCTGCTCCTAGGTCACCGTGGCCGCTGAGCTGAGGTGCTCTGCGAAGAGTCAAGAGGAAGGTGGTCCCCCGCAACAATCTCTCCAGCAGCCAGAGCCCAGAGCCCCTCTGTGCCTGCGCCACACCCAGCAGAGCCACGGGCCACGCCGGTGCCATGGCGATGCCACCACTGCCAGCCTTCCCCAGCCCCGTAACCATGGGAATGTGCACAGGGCCTCAGGCTGATTATGCAACGCCTCTGAGGGAGGGAGACTCGCAGGCCCTGACCTACTCCCAGGGACGCCTGTGGGGAAGCTGGAACCCAAGCAAGGTCCCACCTGTTACCCCCCAGGGAAGGGAGTGGCAGGCTGAAGGTCACACAGCCCTCGCTCGCATGCACAGCACCCTGCCTGGAGGGGACGGCCATGAGAGGAAGACAGAAGAGTTAGGGAGGGAGGGAGGGAGGGATGGCATGGGGGATGGGTAGAGAGCACTCTGGAGGAGAATTCTGACAGATGGGGCTGGCTGGCCATCTGCATGCCCGCAGAAAGCTCTGGCCACCTCCGGCCAGCCCCGGGACCCAGATGTTTGGTATCATGGAGATGGGGCAGCTGCCTGATGGGCTGCTCTGTTGCGTCCCCACAGCTGAAATCTGGGGCCTCATAAAGAAAAAGATGCAGGGAGACAGAGAGTGTACAAGAGCGAGCCAGAAGAGAAAAATCCACACGAGAGAGTCACACAGATGAGGCAGAACAGACTGTCAGAAAATAATAATAATAATAATAATATCTGCAGTTTCCTGTTGGTTTCCAAGGCCTGGATCTGCTGAAGGCAGTCCTGTTCCTAACAGTTCCAGGGCCAGGACCTCTGGCAGCCCCAGAGCTGGGAAGGTGAAGCCCTAGCAGGATGGCTGGACTGGTCGCCCAAGCTCTGGAGGGCAGGGGGCCACTGCCTGGGGCTTTTCGGTTCCCGCTCTGCACCCTGAGTCCTCTCCACCCCGCCCTGTCTGGACTCTCCCTCCGGTCTGCCTCTCCTCACTCCCTGTATCCCACCTCTGCCCCAGCCTCCTCTTTGTAACCCCCAGGCTCCTGCAGCCGCTTCCCCACCTTCATGGCTGGAGGCTCTGGCTCGAAGGTCATCCTTGCCCTTCGACCCCAGCCTTTGTCTTGAGTGACAGCAGTGCCCAGGCTGATGACCTGTCACCCACTGACAGGTCCCTGCCCTTCCTTCTCTCAGGGACCTCCTTGACCCCCAGCAGACACCCCCTCCCACACCAACACGGAGCCCATGCTACTGCTGGAAGTCACACCAGCTGTGCTGCAAAGCATTCTGTTGTGACCACACCCTTCTGTCTTCCCAGAACGCTTCCTCTGCACCCCAACCCAGCCCTACCACCTAATACTCCACTCCCTTCCAGCAGGCCCTCCAGCAGGGACCCTGTGGTATTGCACAGTTACTCTCTGACAAACACCTAGAAGTGCCTCATGCCTCGGCCTTTGGGGCAAAACCCCACCCTGAATGAGCCCAAGTCAGTTTTGTCTGTACCAGACATTCTACTAGAAAAAGTGGTCTCACTCCAAGTTTCTGCTCTCGGGGGAGCTGACCTGCCAACACGGCAACTGCATGTTCTTCCCTACCTGCTTGTCCTCCCACCTCTGCTGCAGCTGCTTCCATCTTCCTCACTCTCAAGACCCACCCACTCTCCACTCCCACCCGCTGTTAACGCCCACCTCCAGCAGGCCAGGAACCTCACCTTCATGATGAATGCAGGAGCCAGCAGCTGGCCTCTCCTGCCCACCCCCAGGGTGCACACCCAGCTGCCAGCCTGTGGGGCAGAGTCCCCTTTCCCAGCCAAGGCCCCCCACACTGGGTTCGGGACCTGCCTTCTCACTCCTTGACCACCCCGCTGCATGACGTGCCCCCCATTCTTCAGTGACTCCCATATCCACTTCGTAGCATTTTTCCAGGTTGCCCTCTTACAACAAAACCAAATGACTCCTCCCACTCCCCTCCAGCCCCCCCCCCGCCCTCCCAGAGGAGCCTCGGTAAAGGGTTGTTCTCCTGGACTGCCCCAGCCGCTCCCTCTCGGCACCCTTGAGCCCAGCCTCCGAGTTCATCCTCTGCCAAATCCACTCTCCTGTGAGCTGTGCCTCCAAATCCTCTCATAAAGACTTCTCAGCCAGCTCGCCAGCCCCTCGCTGGGACAATCTTTGTTGGGGCCCCAGGATCCCACATTCATCTGGTTCTCCTCCCACCTCTCTGAGCACTCCTTCCCCCGCTCCGCCTCCTTCGGGGGCTCCTGCTCCCTCGTGGGATTGTGAATGTGTGGATCTCTCCAGGCTCAGCTCTCAGTCCCCTTCTCATCCTGCGCCTCACTCTCACTGCGGTGTGGCCCCACCCATGCCCTTGGCATCAAACACCACCAATATGCGGCCACTCATGAACTCCACTTCTGAGCCAGGCCTTGCTCCTCACTCCAGCCCGCTGCTTGGCATCCTGCTGGCTGTCTCAGTGCACACCAAACCCAATGTGCCCAAACTGAGCTGTTCCTGCTCTTCCCCCAAAAGCTTGCTCCTCTCTGTCTCCCCTCATTCCAGTAGGCTTCTGGGATGCCTCCGTCCATCTTCTTGCTCTCACACACAGTTTCATCCCTGAGTTA
Organism: Theropithecus gelada; assembly: GCF_003255815.1. NCBI lineage: Eukaryota > Metazoa > Chordata > Mammalia > Primates > Cercopithecidae > Theropithecus > Theropithecus gelada. Next base: position 81,838,795 of record NC_037670.1, read on the forward strand.
GATAGCTTTAGACTCGGTCCTTACTTTTCCACCACTATCACCCTAGTCCATGTCTCCATTTCCAGCCTCCCTGCTTCCAGTGGAGGTCTCTGCCTGAAATTCAGTCTTCGTATACCAGCCAGAGTGATCATTTAAAACACCTAAGTCTCGTCACATCATACACTTCAGTCCCCCTTGGGATGAGTCCTTAGCATAGCTTTCCTGATCCTGCATGATCTGGGTGCCGCTCACCCTATGCTCCCCTTTTCTTGCTAAGATCCAACCACAGTAGCTAACTTGCATCTCCTCCCACACCGAGCTCCTTCCCACCTCCCACCTCGGCGCCTTCGCACGTGCTGTTTGCTCTACCTGGTTTTGTTTTAATTCATTTCTTTGCCTGGTCAACTCATTCTCATGGTTTCAATCACAGCTTAGCGGTCACTTCCTCCAGGAAGCCTTTTTATTTTTTACACTTCCAGTGTAGGTTTGGTCCTCTAGATATTTGTTCTCCCAACACTTTACTGTTCTTTCTGCATCTATCATCATCATTATGTGATTGCTTGAATGGTGTGCTTGTCTCTTGGTGCCACGCATCTGTCATGCTTGTGGCCAGCCAGCATATTCTGAACGCCCTTCTTGTATCTGAGAACCTTGCCACAGTAGGAGGGCCCTCTCCAAGCTAGAGGTCTGAGCTTGCTGTACCAGCCTTCCTTGCAGCTAGTGGGCAGGGTCACTAGACTGTGCCATCAGGGGTAACTCTGTGGGACTTAGATCTGGAAGAGAGCAATAAGAGGAAGCTGGTGCCAGGTGGAATCAAATTTTTGGCCAGCATGGCAGGGAAGGAGTTTGGCTTTTCAGGACAGCCATGTGGTGGTTCTGGCATTCTGTCCCTGGTGTTGGTGGTGTGAGCAGCTGTGTCCATGACCAAAAGTGGTGAAATGAGGAATTTGCCACAGTGGCCCCCTGGTGTGGGATGGCCACTGCCTCTGGGCCTGAGCTTAGGCCCTCCTAGAGATAGGGGAGCTACCCGATGTCCTTAAACTTGTCAGGTTTTTGCTTAACTCAGCCAGAGTGGGTCCGGTTGTCTGCAACAGAGACCCCTAAAAAATGCCTTCTGTTTCAGTCAGGATTCTCCAGAGAATAAAACCAACATTTTATATACACACACCACACACACACACACACACACACACAGAGTGTAGAAAGAGCTTTATTGTATGGGATTGGCCCATGCAATTAGGGAGGCTGATAAGTCAATCTGCCCTCTGCAAGCCAGATGGTGGTATATTCAAAGGCCTAAGAACCAGGATCCTGGAGGGCAGAAGATAGATGTTCCAGCTCAACAGCCAGGCAGAGAAAGCTCAAGTTCAACCTTCCTCTGCCCTTTTTTTTTTTCTATTCAGACTTTCAAGGGTTGGCTGGTGCCTGCTCACTGGGTAGGGCCATCACTTTACTCAGTCTGCCAATTCAAATGCTAAGCCCTTCCAGAAACGCCGCCACAGACACTCCCACAAATAATCACTAATCCAATACCAGAGCATCCTGTGGCCAAATCATATTGACATGTAAAATTGGCCATTGCCAACCAGACCCTAAGCCCCTTGCATAGGGGAATATTTGGGAGTTGCTTGTAGCTGTATTTTCAGACTCTAGCAAGGTGCCTGTCCCCCAGGTACTCAGTGAACACTCAGCACATGGATAAATGTGTGGCTGGGCAGACCCAGAGTCCTCGCAGGAATGCCATGGAAGTCCCTAGAGAGAATGAAGCCTGGGCCTGATATCACCCTCCTACCCGAACTTTCCTCCAAGTATTGCTCTCTGAACTGAGACCAGCCCCGTTCCGCTTCCTGCCCAGCAGACAGTAGAAAGGGACCACTGTGCAGCCTGACCTGGTGGGGCTATAGGGTCTACAGCCCCTGCCTGAGTCCCCTCATCCAGGAAGTCTTCCCTGACTGCTCCTGCCCACACCCACACCCGGTCCTAGGAGCTCCCACATCCCAGAGAGTCTGAACCCGGCACAGCAGTTCTCACATCTAGGTTCACGCTCATCCTTGCAGATCTTCCCAACAGTCCTGGGGGCTCTCTGGGGACAGAGAATGGGCCCTTCATTTTCCTCTCTCCTCCTGTTTCTCACAGAGGAGCCTGAACATAACAGGAGGGAAAGTCCGAGTTCCTTCCTTCTCTTTAGGAAGTTCTCCTCTCAGGACCTGCGGGGAGGCTGGCTGGAAGGAGGACACCGGGGTAAATGGGGGTGAGTCCTGCAGAAAGCCCGGGACCCAGGGAAGCCCCTGGAAGCTCCGGATCTTGCACGAGCTCTAGTGGGCCCTGATTCTCCTGACTCTTCAGCTCTCACTCTTCTTAATCTGCTTCTTAGTCATCAACACTGGGGTCTGGGGCGGGGGGCGGGGTGCGCGGGGATGTCTTGTTCCTCCACACTCCAGCCAGGACCCTCCCTCCTCACCTAGGCTGTCCAGACCAGCAGCCCTTTCTCCACCAGCCCGTTCTGCTTGCTGGGCCCTAGTCAGGCCGCGGGGGTCCTTCGTCCATCTCCAGCACCAGCTCCGGCAGGCAGCACCGCCGGCCCAGCCAGGGTTCTTGGCTGCAGTTAGACTGCCACCTGGTGGCCAGAATGTTCATTGCGCTTCTCAGCCCAGCTCGTTGCCCGCCACCCAGTGTCCCTCAGATATCACCTCCTGAGCAACCCCGCCGCCCCGCCCCCAACCCCGGTTCAGATGAGGAAGAGCTTGCCAGTCAAAGGATCTGCCCAGGAACCTGCATAGTAGGCCCAGTCTGTGAATCCCTGTCATGGAAGAGACAAGAGAAGTGATAGGAATTTGAGGCTCCAGTTGAAACTAAAAGGAAACAAGTGGTGAACGTGGCAGTCATTGTGAAACCTCTAGGCGAGGGATGGACAGTTCACAGAGTGAGCTTCTTCTGCCCACTGCCAATATCGTACACTCACTGCTGACACTAATGGCTAACTAACCACCAACTAACATTAACGCTAACTACTCACTGCTAACCAACCACTAACACTAATCACTAATGAACCACCAACACTAACTACGCACTAACTACCACTAACTCCTTACTGCTAACTAACCAGTAACACTAACCACTAAATAACATTAAAAACACTAACAGCTAGCTGCTAAACTAACTGGTAACTAATCACTAACACTAACCACTAACATTGACTAATGCTAACCACTCACTACTAACCACTAACATCACTAATGAACAACTAACACACTAACCACTGGCCACTAACTACCACTAACCACTAACTGCTAACTAACCAGTAACACCACTAAACTTTAGCTAACTAGCACTAACATCTAACTGCTAACACTAACTCCTAACAAGCCACTAATACTAACCACTAATGAACCGCTAATACTAACACTAACTGCTAACTAGCCACTACCACTAACCACTACCTGCTAACTAACCAGTAACACTAACCATTAAATAGCATTAACACTAACAGCTAACTGCTAAACTAACTGGTAACTAATTACCAACACTAACCACCAACTGACATTAACTAATGCTAACCACTAACTCTACCAATTGCTAACCACTAAAATTAATCACAACTAATATTAAAGAGCACTGACCAAGTTAACTAACACTAACTACTATCACTACTATGCTAACACCATTACTAACACTACTAACACCAGTTAAAACTCAGAGAAACAAACTTCCTTTCATACATTTTTTTTTCACATATACCTCAAAAAGACAAAAATTTAAACTCCTAGACCTTCAGAATAAATTCTCCTAACGTGGAAGAATGTTTGAACCAATGCAATGCACATGACAAGACAAAAGCTTATGCCAGCCAGGCACAGTGGCTCATGCCTGTAATTCCAGCACTTGGGAGACCAAGGCAGGAGGATTGCTTGAGCCCCAGGAATTTGAGACAAGATTGGGCAATATAGTGAGACCCTGTCTCTACAAAAACATCTTAAAATTAGCCAGTATGGTGGTGCATGCCTGTTGTTTCAGCTACTTGGGAAGGCTGAGGCGGGAGGATCACTTGAGCCCAGAAGGTTGAGGCAGCGGTGAGCTGCGATCGCTTTACTGCACTCCAGCCTGGCCTACAGGTGAGACCCTGTCTCAGAAAATAATAACAATGCAGAAAAACCATAACATTTATATTGTTTGTGCGAGAATTCTCTAGACCAATTTTCTGGGAGGCAATTTGGCAACAGGTACTAAAAGACTTATGTGCATTGCATTGGTTCAAACATTCTTCCAATTTAGGAGAATTTATTCTGAAGGTCTAGGAGTTTAAGTTTTTGTGTTTTTGAGATATACGTGAAAAAAAAATGTATGCAAGGAAGTTTATCATCACAAATACTTATTTTTTAAATCGAGAGAAAATTTCACCAATATGATACCTGCTAAATAACTATTGGTTAAATAAATAATATTATATAGACTTTTCAAATTATGTAGCAGAAAAATTGTCTGCAAGTGTTCTCCAGCAAACTCCCATTTACTCATTTTTAATAACTGCTTTATTGAGATATAATTCACATACTATAACATTCACCCTTTTAAAAAGGTGTATGATTCAGTGGTTTTCGTGTATTCCCAGAGTTTGCAACCATCATCACTATCTAATTTTAGAACTTTTCATTACCTCAAACAGAAAAAATGGAGCTAACATCCCATCATATGGATATTCCACATTTTGTTAATTCATTCATAAGTTGATGGATGTTTAGGTTGTTTCTACTTCTTGGCTACTATGAATAATGATGTTATGAATATTCATGTACAAGTTTTGTGTAGGCATACATTTTCAATTCCCTTGCCTATACACCTTGGAGTGGATTTTCTGAATAATTCAGTGTTTGACTTTGTGAGCAACTGTGCAACTTTTTACCAAAGTACCTGACAATTCTCTGGTCCCACCAGCAATACATGAAGGTTCCAATTTCTATACATTCTTGCCAATATTTGTTATTGGCTATTTTGTTTTCTTTTTAGCCATCTTCATGGACATGAAACAATATTGCATTGTGGTTTTGATTTACATTTTCCTAATGACTAATGATATTGAACATCTTTTCATGTGCTTGTTGGCCATCTATATATAATATATATTGTTTTAATGCATAAAATCATATGCAATTTTACAAATATAATATGATCTCTAGATGTTTCCGAAACACACAAAAAAAATCTTTCTGGAAACGTACAAAATGTACCAAAAGAATGTCTTGGTAATAAGATTATGATTGATTTTTTTTTTTTAATCCTTCTGTATCTCCTAAATGCCTGCAATGAGTATGAATTACTTTTATGATTTGACACTGAATATGATTGGTTTTCAGACTGGGCCCGCACTTTGACATTTGTCTGTCCAGGAAGGTGCCAGGCAGCTGGGCGTCATGGGCAACAGTGTGGCCTTGGGCTTCATGTAGCTGTGTCTCCATTCCCTGGAACTCTCACGACTGTAAGGGAGGAGGATGTCCGTCCACTGCCTCCACCAGATACACACTTGTGAGCCAGCACAGGTAAAGGATGCCTACTCCTTCTGTTCCCAGTGCATAAGAAAACATACCTGGTCCAGGCAGGCCATAGAGGACAAGCTAGATCCTCTGTGCAGAGGAGAGGGCCACCATGCAGGGGATCACAGAGAAGGGAGGTGCCCAGGCAAGGACCGGGACAAGGCAAATGGCACCTGGTGATCAGCCCAAGTAGGCAGAGGCTGGAGGGGATGGTTTGGACTCTCAGGGTAGTCAGAGATAGGAGGAATGGCCGGAAAGGCTAGTGTAGTAAGGGAAGGCTGCCTGGAAGTGGGGGAAATGGAACTGAGGTCTGCAGGACAGGTCTGTTGTGGGTAGACCAGGAAGGGAGAGGTTTCATTCTGACCTGACAGTGTCCATTTCTGCCTGTTCTCTGTACTGGAATCTCCCTCTACCACTGTCAGTCAATAAACAGATCCCCATGGACACAGCCCGGGTCTCCTTCTCCTCCCTGCTGCCAAGAAGGAGGTTGGAGGAGGGACAGACTCTATAGATGTGTTACATTAAGGGAGTCCTCACTTTGGTGGGGGGCAGCAGGCAGTACGCTGGGACCCAGGAGGGCACGCAATGGGGAGGACATAAGAGAAAGACCTGGAGTTGAGGCATCTCCACTCCAGAGCAAAATAGGGAAAGAGACTCAAGCAATTTCCAGAGGAAGAAACCCAAAAGGCAAGCGGGTACAGTAAGAGATATTTACACCCATTAGATATCAGGGAGATGCAAATTAGGACAACAGTGCCATGGCACTTTACACCCATTTGGCTGGTGAACATTACAAAGCTGGGTAATGCCAAGTGTTGGTGGGGCTGTGGGACTTAGGGACCTCAAGAGCTGCTGGTGGAGTGCAGATCTGAAGCATGCAATCTGGCACCACTGAATCACATCAACAGGAGGCATAATGGATGCCCAGCACTGCTCCTCCTGGGTGTGAGTCCCGGACAGAGGCTCACTCTCGCAGATCCTGGAGGGGACCAGCATGTGCATGTTCACTAGAGTGCAGGGGAGATAGGACAGGACAGTAGCCCATGGTCAATGACTCTACACAGCACCACATACAGCCAAAACAACAGACCAGATGTACGCAGGGAAACACGGGAGCGTCTCTTTTTTTTTTTTTTTTTTTTTTTTTAAGATGGAGTTTCGCTCTTGTCACCCAGGCTAGAGTGCAAGGGCGTGATCTCGGCTCACTGCAACCTCTGTCTCCTGGGTTCAAGCGATTATCCTGCCTCAGCCTCCCAAGTAGCTGGGACTACAGGCGTCCATCACCACACCCAGCTAATTTTTTTGCATTTTTAGTAGAGACAGTGTTTCGCTATGTTGGCCATGCTGGTCTCGAACTCCTGCTCTCAGGTGATCTGCCCTCCTCAGCCTCACAAAGTGCTGGGATTACAGGCATGAGCCACTGGGTGCCAGCCCTGGGAGCATCTCTTAAAAGCACAGTGCTGAGGGGGAAACGTTAGAAGCAGGATGAGGCATATGATCAACAGCATTTATGTAAAGTACAGACACACAAAACACCACGTATTTTGCAAGACACACAGAAACACAAATATTCACATTAAGCATGCTCGCTTGTTTGCCTGTGAGAGGAGGCGAATGGGAGTGGTGAAGACAAAAGAGAGTACATTTTAAGAATAAATAAAACAAGAGGCCCCTTGCACAGATACATAATCATAACGTAGCATGAGCTGAGGAATGATGAACACAGCTCAGCACCAGACATCCAAATAAAGAACGCAGGTGCGCTCCCCTTTAGAGGCCCATCTACTCACTCAAACATATGTCTATTCATTTACAGGTTTATTGGCTCCTCTGAGGCTTGGGCTAGAGCCCCAGGCCCCAGGAAAAGGAATGGATGAGAGCAGACACAGAGGGACCACAGAAGTCAGAAGTAAACATACAGGAACCTCAAAAGAGAGTCAGATGCAGAGACAGGGAGGAAGGGCCGCCCCTACCCCGGGCTGGGTAACAGCTGGGGTGGGGATATGGCTCCCTTGCTCTGCCAGAGCATGGCAGACCCATGGTAGCTGCCCAAGTTCAAGTGTGGACTCCAGTGGCATGATGAGGCAGCTTAGCACATAGATGTCAGCACCTTTGCCGCCGAGCGGGAAGGCGTGGTCCACTTAGCACGGGTCCTCCAGGCTGGCAGAAGCTCAGGGTCATGGCCATGCCACTTCCGTGAGATCTCAGTCCTCACCTCCAGGGACAAGGAAGAGGCTGTTAGGAAGGTCCCCCTGTGGCTTTGCTACTCAGTCCCAATGAGACTAAGGTGCAGGGAGAGGCCGTGTAAGAGAAACAGAGACATGGGGCAGGAAAAGTCATGCTTGGGCATAGGCACTACTACGTACTACCTCTGGAGGATACTACTTCCTCCTTCCTGTCAGTATTTCTCACCATTCTTTTAGCTCCTTTCTCTGCCTTTTAGTCCTGCCTTTGTCTGAGCCCAGCTAAAGACATGTATAGGTGCTTTCTTGAGTTCCTGGTCAAATAACCACCCTGTTCTCTCTTAATCACTTAGACCACTCCTTGCTCTGGGGCTCAATTTTGTGAGCTCAACTCTGGCCGCTGGAAATCTGTCCAGAGGACACAACCTGAAGGGAGAAGGGATTCAGAACTCTATCTGAGGGGTTGCAGCTGAGGGAACTGAAAGTCACTAAAAGAAAAGTAGCCTGGGGTGAGGTGGAAGGGTGGGATTGAGGGGTGGGGGTGCTGTCTGTATCTTTCCATCTCCAAGGGGCTTTCAGGGGCATAGGGTGCTGAGAGAATGTGCCTCAAGCAGTGGAGCCGAACTGGGGTTGTGGTGAAAGATAAAAGGAATCAGATACCTGTTCAACATAAAGGTAATCTTTCCCATAGCTGCCTGACAACAGAAAGAGCTATTGGGAGGTAGTAAGCTCCCCGTCACCAGAGGTATGTAACCACCTGGTCTCCAACACCGCTTCCCGAGACAGCTCCCTTCACAACTCTTTGTGGAAACACTTTTTCCACACCCCACCAGCCTCCACCTGCGCTGCTTCTTGCCCCTCCCAGGACCCCCAGGGCCCATGGTCTGCTATACCCAGACACCAGATAAGGCTGAATGGGACTTAGAGAGGCCAGGTGAGGAGTAAAGAGAGGGAGAGGGGAAGGAGCAGTAAGGGACAGAGGTGGCAGATGAGATGGGAGCAACACTCCACAGCGAAGGGGACAGGGCATCTGCAGCCAACTCTCACAGAATGCAGAGCCCCTGGCAAATCCATGGCCAGCAGAGGGAGCCCATGGCCCTGCAGGTGCACGAAGGTGGAACTTGGGAGTCTGGGGCATTGAGATCAATTCTCCCCCGCCTCTCTCCCAGAGCAGGACTGTCCTAAGGGGGAAATTCAGTGTCTCCTGGGTGGAATTCACTTTGCGTCAGTCTCTGTCATGTCCCCACGTTTCCACATGTGCAGCAGCACCATCTGTTCTGTCTTTTCACGCCTATCTCCCCTTCCATCCACTCTCTTTGTGTGTGTTTCCTTTAGGTGCTCTCTGTTTCTCGGGCTCCGGATCTTCCTCTTTGTCTCTGCATCTGATTATTTTCCTAGATCCCTGTATGTTTACCTCTGACTTTCTCGATTCCTCTATCTGTTCTCTCTGATTGTCTCTCCCTCAGCTGAAATTGAACAACTCTCCCTTTTGTTCAATTTTAGGAACACATAACTGGGGGATTCCTTCTGACTCCCTACCCTAATCCTTTTCCTGATCCCTGAAAGGCCTCCTCCACCTCCCGAAGAGTAGCTAGTAGAACTTGGCCCAGCTCAGAGGAAGGATAGATAAGGGATGTTTACAGGAAATATTCCTGTTCAGCTTGATCCAGAAGCTCAGGACAGACTACCACAAAGGCTCACAGGAGTCAAGGTGTGGCCTGAGCTGGGGTTTACAGGACCTGAGTGGGAGAGAGGAGGGGAGGCCTTAGGTCTGGTGGGAGGGGGACTCCATGAGGGATAGCCTCAAAAGTCACACACCTCTTGGTTGAGGAAGCAGTAGAGGATGGCCACGATGAAGCCCTGTGGGGCAAAGAAGAAAGACCCCATCAGAACACTTTGGCCTGGCCTGAAGGTGTCCACAGTCTTTCTGCTACCTTTTCCCTACTCATCCCCAGGCTATGGCTTGGGCCAGGTCTGATTGAAAGGGGGATTTAGATGCATTCATTCCTTACTATGTGCCAGGCATATTGTCTCATAGAATTGTTGTAGCAAGCCTGCCAGGGCTGTACTGTTGGCCCCATTCCTCTGACTTTATTTCTGCATCCCTTGTGAATGAGCACAACACTTGGCACATAATAGGGGATCAGTAAGAGTCGAATAGATTGGATGGATGGATGGATGGATGGATGGATGGATGGATGGATGGATGGATGGATGCATGGATGGATGGATGGATGGATGGATCGGTGGTGGGTGGGTGGGTGGATGGATGGATTGGTGGGTGGGTGGGTAGGTGAGTGGGTGGGTGGGTGGATGCATGGATGGATGCATGGATGGATGCATGCATGGATGGATGGATGGATGGATGGGTTGGTGGGTAGATGGATGCATGGATGGATGCATGGATGGATGGATGGATGGATGGATGGATGGATGGATGGATGAATGGATGGAAGAATGCATGGGTAGTTGAATACATAGATAGATGGGTGGCTGGAAGATGGACAGACAGACAGATATTTGAATAGATGGATGAAAAAGAATAGCCGTCACCCTGTCATGAACTCAGCCAAGGCCCGTGGGCAACAGCACCTCCCTCCAGCACCCCCAATTGAAAGAAAGAGTGCCTGCAGAGGCCTCACCTGGAAGGAACCCAGTCCCAGCTCCAGGGGGAGGCGGATGCCCAGGCCAGCATTGTCTGGCAGGAAGTTGAAGATGATGTAGTGAATTCCAAAGAGTGGGATCAAGAAAAGTGTCGACTTGGAGAGACGCCTGCAGGAAAGACAAATCCGAGGCTCCCAAGGCTGGGATTAGAAACCGTCATGTGCACTTCATCTCCTCTCACTTCCTACCACCTCCCTATATCCACTCTGTGAACCAGCCACCTTGGGAAATGCCACCTCCCCACAATCACCCTGGGCTTTTTTTTTATTTCTGGGCCCTGGATCCTGCTGGTTCCCCTGCCAACTGTTCTTGCCCCAGTTTATCCCAAAGTCTATGCATCTTTCAAAGTGTGGATCAAAACCACTTCCTCCAGGAAGTCTTCCTTGACCACACCACCCTTCACCTAGAAAGGATCCCTCTCCCCAGGCTCCCATAGAAATTGACCCCAGCACTCATCGTTCTATTTGGCATGGGAACTGGCTGTTTGGAGTCCTCATCCTTCCAATAATGTGATCCCCTAGAAGGAAGGGGCCAGGTCTATTCTGTCTCTGAGAACATAGGGAAGAGTATGGGGCTGAGGTCATGAATGCCTGTTGGAAGAGACAGAACCACCACATCGAATCCCTCTCCAGTCACCCTTTCCCAGTGTCCCCAGACATGAACACACAGTACCAATACTGAGACTGGGTATGGAGGCTGCCCTGAGCTGGCTCCAGTTTCCTCACCAGGATGCGGATAATATTGAGAAAAAGCCCAAAGTTCACCTGGAAATAGAGGCATAGGAAGGTGGAAGACAAGGGTCAGGGGGTAGCCTTGGGTGGCTGGGGTGAGCCCTAGCCCATTTGGGAACTAGAAAATTTAAATCCTTGAGACGTGAGAATGTGCAGGTGAATGAATGCACAGATCATTGCTCCAGAATTTGTAGCCTGGAGCTGGGAGGTCCCACATTTGAGCCTTGGAGGGCAGAGAAGGACCCAGGATTCCTGTCCCTCTTCAGTCCTGGGATCAAGGGGGGCGATCAGGCCTGGCCACCTGCCTCCAGCCACCTCCCAGGCTCTTCTCTAGCACAAAGCAGTTGTCCCTCACTTTGCACAGTTGCTAAGTTGCAAAACATTTGCACATTTACCAAAGCCATGCAAAGCAGTCTTCACTGCCTCTGTGTTGTGTGTGAGAGCAGAGGGAGGAGAGGAGTTTAGCTGCAGACTCCATTTACTGCCCCCACCCCGCACCCCCAGTCTCACTGCAGTGGTAAATTATCTGTACCCAGTGCATTACACTCATCAAAATTGAGCTGGAACAGCCCGCATGCTGATAGAGACCACCACCCCTCTGGTTTTAATAACAGGATACTGAGGCCCCGAGAGGGCCTCACAGAGAATCAGTGGCAGAGCGAGGCTGGAGCCCAGTCTTCAAGACACCCAGCCTGGAGTTGCATTTCCTGCTGTGCACAGCCCCTCGGTAGTTCCAGGGAGGTTGACTGAATAAAGCGAAGGACACTGGCCCAGGGACTGACCCCGACTGAGAGAACGATGGGCCCTTTGATGATCCACCAGTAGGGGGAGCTGTTGTCCAGGTCCCAGCACCTGGGGAGAGAGGCAAGAATGCCATTGTTGGAAAGTCCCCTTTACTGTGGTGACGCAGGCACCTCCCTCCTCTCTTGGGTATTCATGCCTTCTGGTCTCACCCACCTCCCCTCCAGCCTTTTCTCCTGTCTCAGCCAGTTAGGGTCTCACCCAAAGGGGCACCCCCATCCAGGCTGGGCTCACCCTTCGTATCCACCTAGATGGACAAACGTTTCTGAACTCTGCTTGTTCAAGGCCTCCTTGCTGGCCCCAACACGTCCCTTTCTCCAGGAAGCCCCCTGGCAGCTCCCTCGCCCCACCTTCCCCCAGCCCCACAGCGCTAGGAATCTGAGCTCCACTCTCCTACCAGGCTCATGCCTCTTCTGTGCTACCCACAGACTGTTCTCCCACCCCCCAACCTAGCCGAGCAGTCCCTCCTCCTCCTCTTCCCAGCCTGGAGAACAGCCTGTGGCCTGACTGTCCACTCCACACCCCATGTAGGCCCAGCCGGTATGATGAGGTGGCTGCTCCGACTCACGCAATGTCCTCGAAGGCCAGTTTGCAGCCCACCCACGTGCCAGTAAAGAGCACGGGCAGACCTATGGGAGGACAGGGGAGACACAAGCGAGGGGGTCTGAATCTTTGGCTCTGAGCTCTGGCCCCACCTCCCACCACCATCAGCCAGGTAGGGCACTGTAAAGGCAGGGCCGGACAGGACCCTAGAGCCAGGGCCCTGGTGCCACCTCCAACACTTGCTGCTAGACTGTGGCCTGTCCCTCCGCTTCTCTGGGCCTCAGAGTGAGGTGGAGGGGCCTTTACGTGAACTCCCTGGGCCTTCCCAGAACTTTACCTCCCCATGGTGCCCGAACCGCCCTCAGTGCTCACCCCAGCCAGCGAGAACCAGCCACCAGAAGGCTCTCCTTGAGCTGGGGGAGGTGGAGGCCAGGAGGCAGGTCAGGTAGACAGCTTCTGCCAACAGCCAGCTGAAGTTGGTCATGGTGGCAAAATGAGAGGCGGCCACAGAGACCTTGCATAGAACCTGGGGGCCGGGACCTGGGTGCTTCAGAGCTGGGACACCCACTGGAGCCCCCACCCCAGTCTCCCCTACCCCACTCAGATACAGAACCTCTAGGCCCCTCCACCTTAGGCTGGGACCTCCAGCTTCTTGGGCCACCCGAGAGGAGATGTGGTGATATACACTGAGGGTTAAGAGCATAGATTTGGGATCTAGACAGCCTGGCTTCTAATTTGCCATCTATTTCCTGTGCAAATCTCCTCATACCTTAGCTTTTCATCTGTAAAAGGAAAAACTTCCAATACCTAGCTCAAGTCCTTGTCATAAGGATTAAATGGAAACTGCCTAAGACTTGCTTCTCTTTTCACTTACCCCCATCCTTCCTGAGCTGAAGTCAATCCCTAGAGCTGACTTATTCAGCCACAGTTCTGTCTCGCAAAAAACACACACAGGCACCCGTGCATTCACTCACTCACTGCATGACTTGATCACCTTCCAGTGGGGGAGCAGGACCACCTCTGAGTTCCGTTGGCCCAGGTTTGATCCCAGCCCCACCTGTGTGCCACTGGGTGACCTTGCCAATTGCCTCTCCTCTACAAAATGGGATTAAAATGATGCTTTCTTCTTCAAGCTGTTTTAAAAATTCAAGAGATAATGCCAGCTGATTCTTGAACAATAAAGGTGTGAACTGCTGAAGTCCATTTGTACATAGATTTTCTTCCATGTCTGTCACCCCTAAGACAGCAAGACCAACTTCTCTTCCTCCTGCCCCTCAGACTACTCAACATAAAGACGATGAGGATGAAGACCTCCGTGATGATCCACTTCCATTTAAAAACAGTAAATTTATTTTCCCTTCTTTACGATTTTCTTAAAAATTTTGCTGTAGCTTGCTTTATTGTAAGAATACAGTATATAACACATGTAACAGATAAGTATGTGTTAATCGGTCATTTACGTTTTTGGTAAGGCTTCAGGTCAACAGTAGGCAATCCGTTAAGTTTGGGGGAGTCAAGAGTTATACTTGAATTTTCAACTGAAAGGGGGACCAACACCACTAACCCCACGTTGTTCAAAGGATAACTATACATGTAAAGCACTTAGTGCAATGCCTGGCACAAAATAAGTGCTCAGTATGAAGTATGATTAATTCTTTCATCAGTTAATTGAGGTCATGTGTTAGTTTGCTCGCTGATTTCGCTGTTCATTTCCAGCACACTTGTAGAGAACCCAGCAGTTGCTGGGTCTCCACATTCTGCCCAACTTCCCTTTAATTTCAGTTGCCTCTTATTGTCTCCACTCCACCTCTCCCATGGTGCCTTCCCAGTTTCTTGCACATGGCCTAGGTCCTTCTGTCTTTGCGAGTTTGTTCACCCTGGTCCCTCCTCTTGAAATGTTCTCCTTCCCCATCTCGCTATCATTGCTGCCAACACAGCTCCAGGGTCCCTTCCTCCCTGAAGCCCTCTCTCATTCTCTCCTAGCTCTCAGCTTCCTCCACTTGGGAGTCCCCTAATCTGTGTGCATTCTGCCCCATGGGCTCTTCCTGAAGGAGGGACCCAGCTCCTCCCAGCCCCTTGCATACATACCCCCAGCACAGACCAATGAGTGCTCAGGGGGGGATGAAAGGAAAGGAAAAGGCTGTGCATAGTGAAATATGGTCTAGGTTGGACTACAGAATGCGGAGTAGAGCATGCAATATAGGAAATGACATGGATCAACACCACAGTCCAGGAAAGGCGTGAGAACTTAGGGCCTGACATGGGAGAGGAGCATTTTCCTGTTCTGTAATTGGCCATGCAGGAGCTCCAGGGTCAGCCCACAGGGCAGGAAAGGCTGGGGCAGGCACTTCTGGGTCTGTAATCCCACCTTCTCTCTCCCCTACCCAGCCAGCCCCTTCACCCACGGCCATTACAGTAGAGAAGCTGCAGTAGTCAGTGTCATCGCTGTGGAAAAGGGCAGCATCCTTCAGGAACACAGCACCCGCCTTGAGGATAAAAGTGGTGAACAGCTGGGTGTGGACGTAGTTCCGGGGGCAGTGGAGCCTCCTGGGGGGAATGGGAGAAATGAGGAACAAGAAGCAAGTGGGGGAGGGGATTCTGGTGTGCTGCAACTGGGCTGAGCAGGGCAGGAGGTGAATCGAATCAAATTGGATGCAATCAAACTGAATTGAATTGAGCTGAACTTGAGGCTTCAGTTTAACCCTTGCAGGACAGCTGAGCAACCATTCCTGTGCTCAGGGTAAGTGTGGAAACAGAGGAATATCTGGTCCCTGCCTTGAGGGTGCTCATAGTCTCAGGGAAAAGAGGCAGAAATGGCAGGTACCACCCATGGGAGCCCCCTGGATGATCAGAGACACTCATCCCCATGAGACCAAGATCAGCACAGGCCAGATGCCGTGCTCAGACTTTGAAGGCTAGAGGAGGGGGTGGGGTCTTAAAAGGGACAATGGTCAGAGAGTTGTAACAGTCAAGAGGGGCTCCGGGCAGGAGGCAGAGGACTGTTAGATGCAGATAGAAGCCAGGCTTTCTCAGATATAAATACACTGAGAAAAATGAGGAATTCCAAGCAAATAGAGTGAGTGCCACATAAGCAACAGGGCAGAGATAGGAGTGAGTTCTGGTATTGGAAGAGATGGGTCTACATGGTGGGGAAAAGGGAAGGGAAAGTTAGACATGGGTATGGTGCCTAGATCTGGGAAGTTCATGGCTATGCAGGCAAGGAAGCAGACTTGGCCCTCTGGGAAATAGGGAGCCAAGGAAGGTTCTTGAGCTGGTGATGAGGATGGCAAACCTGAGAGCAACCAGGATGGTGATGGCCACGAAGAGGGCTACAATAGAGATGCTATGGCCCATGGTGTAGATAATCTTCACTGTGGAGAAGTAAGATTCCTGGGAAGGGCAGAGACAGAAGAAAGTCTCAGCTTCAGGGCCTTTGGGGGAAAGAGAGGCCTGGCAATCAAGCAGGTATTCCACCCCAACATTGCCCATCTGGAGGCAGAGGTGTCCGCAGGTACCATGGAAAGCTCCCCCTATGCACTAGAGCTTTCGTTTCCAGCCTGCCTTCCACCTGACCTGCGGGTGAGGGAGGAGCAGTGGCGAGGAGTGGAGACGCCTAACACTCATGATGCTCTGGGGGTGGGGAGAGGCAGCCGCAGAAACTGCAGGTCCCTGGGGAATGACAAAAGCGCCAGAGGAAATCAGCTTGTTTATTGACATCCAGCTTGCTCACCAGCTTAAGAACACAACGTCCCAAATAAAGGAGACAGCCAGGGACACCTGGGGACAGCCACAGGCAGGCAGGCTAAAGGTTCCCATGGCCAAGTGTTTGGATCAGTCAGAGTGCAGCGTGGCCCTGAAGATAGAGGGTGCAGGCAAGGGAAGGGAGCGGGGGCCCGGGCACTGGCCCCAATCCCAGCTCTCCTGTGGGGTCCAGGCAATCACTGCCTGTCCCTGACTCAGTCTTTCCATCTGAAAAATGCTTACAGAAAAATGCTTCCATCTGAAAAATGCTTATAGTCATGCTTTACCTTTCAGAGATCAAAGGGACAGAGAAACAGGATGATGGGTGTGGGAGTGCCTTGCAAAGGCCCTGCTGGATGCAGCAGTGTGGGTGTGCTCGCTGGTATTAGGAGCTCTCTGCAATCACTCTGGGCTTGAGTTTCCCTCATTTGCCCATACCACAACCATGCACACTGCTCCACAGACTGAGAGTCAGAGAAGAAAAGGAACTTCCCAGGGCTGCCAGGATCCTTGTTGCCTCTGGAACCACTTTAAGCTCCCTGCCCTGGAGACCTGGACACGGAACCAAGACAGCAGCCAGCAGATCTCCCACATGCCCTCTGCCCCGCTTCTCCCTCCAAGTAACTTGGCCCGTGGGTCACCCTTGAGTAACTTAGCAGAAGACCCCCTCTCCTCCAGACGCTTCACTGCTGTCTGCTGGAAAACCGCTGTAAGGAATATTCCAACCTGCAGGCTGGGGAATGGAGGCCCCGACGTTGTGCACCCACCCATACGAATGTCCATGGCAGTCCTTCCTCCAAGATGCCGGGAGCCTCTTACCTCCTCAGCCAGCAGCTCCAGAGGCACAGGGCAGGCCACAGGGTAAGGTGGAAAGGGCTCAGACCAGCCAGTGATGGTACAATCCCGCTTCACAGCCCCTGGGAGGCAAGCAAGACTCTCTAACCACAACCCCTTCCCTCTCCCCAGGAGGGGGCTGGGGGTGCCATGGACCATCAAGTGACCCTGGCAGGGTTTGCATGGACAGTTCCTCTCAGCAACAGAGAGGGCAGCTCCAGAGGCCTGGAGCCCAGGTGTAGCCTGCCCAGGGACACACTATGGGGCCATCCATCTCTGGCTTCACGGGCGCCATCTCTGCACAGAGAGGATTACTCCCCTGAGGGGTGGGGAGTGGTGAGCTGGGCTGCCAGCCTCCTAAAGGCAGCAGGGGAGAAAAGAGGCTCTCGCTGTCCAGGCACCCAGGCCAGGGAGGTAAAGCAGAGCAGCGGGGTGCCCCACCCTCTCCATCCTGGGCAGTTAGTGGTGTCTTGGCAGACAGGCAGGCCTGCCCTCCTCCACCCTTGCAGCCAGCCTCCTGCTAACACTGGAGGGCACCCAGGTCCAGCACTTACAGGTGCCGCACTCTAATCCTTTCTTGTGCAGTTAATGCTTTCGTTCTCCCCAGTTCACAGCTCAGGAAGCAGAGGTCAGGATTGACTGACAGGCCCGAGGTCACCCCAGAAGAGGGGAAGTTGGTATACAAACCCAGGTAGGCCTGCTCCCCAAAGCCAGTGACGTGTCTGCCAGATTCTGCCACTTCCAGACGAAAGCACCTCCCTTTCCCACTGCCACACCCAGGACCCCTCACCTGACTCTGAACTGAAGTGAGAGAAGAAATCAGGGCAGGGGAGGGTGACCCACTCGCCGGATCCTGCCATCGGCCAGCACAGCAGCCCATCCCAAGTCCTGGGGCAGCCTGGATAGAGAGCCGGGAGCAGCAGAGACTCAGCCCAGCCACAGGGCTGCCCCAATAATCTGAGGGGTGATGCCAGAGGACATAAAGGAATCAGAGGAGCCACCACCTGCCTCCTAGGCCCCATACCCAGGGTGGCGTTGGGCATCTCCTCTGCTGCTTGTAGACAGGCACTCTCATCCTCTCTCAGCTGGGTGATGAAGTCACATTCTGGGTGCATGTGGCCCAATACCTGCTGGAAACAGTGAACAGGATGAGCCCAGCCAATTGAGTGCCTTTCTGGGCTCTGTGGTCCACATGACCTGAGAATAGGGACGAGTCCTGATTCATTTCTGTGCCCTAATCCTGAGCAAAGACCTGCTCGCAGTACTTTCAGGTGTGTTTGGTGGATGTTGAGATACAAGGAAGGAAGGAAGGAAGGAAGGAAGGAGGGAGGGAGGGAAGGAAGGTGTGACTGCCTAGGCAGCTGGCTGGTGGAATGGATGAGTATACAGACAGACAAATATATGGCTGGGGAGGTGGATGGATGGACGGACGGATGGATGGACGGACAGATGACTGGCTGCATGGATGGGTGCATGGTGGATGAGTGAGAGAGCTGTGTAAGGATGGATGTGTGGGTCCATGGATGTGTAGATGAAAGGATCATAGCCTTGACAGCTGAGCAACCCTGAAAGACTATAGTTTTAGGAGCTTCCCAGATCTCGTGCTACACAATGGCCATGAGAAATGATCTCTGGAAGCTGGAAACAAGTTGGGGTTTTTTTGGAAATCTTCTAGCAGTACTTCTGAAAGTGTGCATCAAGAATCAACTAGAGATCCACTGGGATGGAAGCAGGGATATGCAGAGATCTAGGGTGGATCTAGCACTTTGCATTTTAACAAGTTCTCCAGGGAACTGGGAATGAACAGCAGCAATTTCTAGCACTTCTCCCTCCCACCGCCCCAAACTGGAGGAAAACCAAAACCGCTCGCCCAGTAGGCCAGAGCCCAAACAGTTACATAGAAGGGAAGCCAAGTTTACAAAACAGACTTTCTGCACTGTGAACTGGGTATACAGCATACACATTTTTATATAAAACACACATCCGAGTCAACCAGTGTAGACGTCTGTTCCCCCAGGCTTTCACAGGAGAGGAGTGGCTGGGGAAGGGAGAAGGGCTGGATCCTAATAGACCCTGTGCAAGCTGTGATCAGAAGCAGGACAGGGGCCGGGCTCAGTGGCTCATGCCTGTAATTCCAGCACTTTGGGAGGCCAAAGTGGGCGGATCACCTGTAGTCAGGAGTTAGACACCAGCCTGACCAATGTGGCAAAACACCATCTCTACAAAAATACAAAAATTAGCCAGGCGTGGTGACATGCTCCTGTAATCCCAGCTACTCGGGAGGCTGAGGTGGAAGAATCGCTTGAACCCAGGAGGCAGAGGTTACAGTGAGCCGAGATCGTGCCACTGCACTCCAGCGTGGGCGATAAAGTGAGACTCCGTCTCAGAAAAACAAACAAAAAGAAGCAAGACAGGTACCATGGGAGGGAGTGTCCCTCTCACAGGGATTGGGGAGGTGGCATTTGAGCTGGACCTGGGGACAAAGGAGCACTTTTTAGAGCCAGACACACGCAGTGGGGAGAAGAGCGTCTGGAACAGAAGAAACAGCATGTGCAAGGACAAGGGAAGTGGGAAAAGGTGTATTGGGGAAGTATCTGCTCAGGACTAATGTTTCTCTCCCCATGGCCCACCCCCCACCCCACCCCCACCCCCCGACACACACACCCCCTCGATGTCTAACAGGATCCGTGTCAGCAAAGGTTTAATTAACAGCTAGTGTTCTTTGGGAGAAATGCAGGCACAGCAAATAGTGCAGCAGATGTAAGACCAGGGCTGGGTCAGAGAGTAGAGACTTTGACCACCAGAATGGGGACAATAGACGGTGGG
Organism: Theropithecus gelada; assembly: GCF_003255815.1. Lineage (NCBI taxonomy): Eukaryota > Metazoa > Chordata > Mammalia > Primates > Cercopithecidae > Theropithecus > Theropithecus gelada. The sequence continues at coordinate 81,858,625 of NC_037670.1, forward strand.
TGACCACATGGAGAGACCCGAGGGCTCTGCCGCAGACTTGCGGGCTAGGAGAAGATCTGGAGACCCAGCCTAGTAAAGAGGGTCACCCCCACCAGTGCTGCCCTGGCAGAAGTCACTCCTGTCCCGCCCTGCTGACCCCATGGGTCCATGGCTTGGATGCAGCTCTGCCATCTCCTGCTTGGCGCTGCAGGGCCTCAGGGTGCAGATGTCACCCATTACCCAGGCTCCAGGTCTGATTTTGGTGGGTGCCCCAGACTCAGCTCTTGGCTTCCTCCCCAGGACTCATTAACCCCAGGTTCATCTCAGGGCAGAATCCCATTGCGTCTCCCCCACATCTCCCAACAGACTGAGCGCACGAAGCAGGGAAGGAAGAGCAGGAGGGCAGACGGGCCTGTATGGGACTTTCTCACACTGTCAACCTGACATTGACCCTGGGCTGTTGGAAGAGCTGTGGTCTCAGCCTATCCTTCCGCCTACTGCACAGTCTGGCAAGCCCCAACCCTGCCTGGGAAACTTTTCAGGGCCAATCTGGGGGAACCACTGAGGGCAAAGGACTCCAGGTGAGCAGCCTCTTGCCAAAAGGATGGACAGACAGTGCCCACACCTCTAAGAGAAGGAGGGAAATTCAGGGAAGCCCAACTAATGACTCAGGATGTGTGGTCACAGGGCCAGATGTAAGGAGACATTCTAGGGAGGGAAGTGGTGGGAGTGGAAGGACAGATTGTTCCAAGATTTATCCAAATGCTCCTGCTGAATCAGGACTGGCAAAACACATCCTGGGGCTCCCAGTCACCCCCACACACATCCTGGGCCCCACCCACCCCTGAGGGGAGGCTCCATCGCCCTGGACCCCCAGGCCTCGCGTCTGTGCCTGCTGCTCTTCCTGGTGTCAGCAGGGGATGGAGCCCACACTGGGAAACAGTGATTGAGTTCTAGCTTTGGTGCTAGCACCATCTGCTGAATGGCCACCACCAGGTCTTGGGTCCCTCTGCTAAAAATTAATCTTTTGCTGTAGAGCACACACAGATGGCAGCCAGGGGGCAGTCGAAGCTTCCTGTGTTGCAACCCGATGCCCAGCCCTTGACAAATCAGATTCCACTCAATGCACAACAATCCAGGCCAGAGGATATTTTCTCTTTTAACAAAAGAGATAAGCAAGGCTCAGGAAGGCTGAGGAACTTGCAGGTCACGTGACTAGTTTCATGGGTCCAGGATTCAAGCCCAAAGCCTGTGCACTTAAGAGCAGGTGCAGCAAGGTGCTCGGGAGGGGCAGCACCCTCCAATAAGGCAGTGGAGGAAGAATGCTTCAGCCCCCACCAGAACCTTGTGACTTCCAGTATGGTCCCTGCTGTCACTTGCAGTAACCTGGAAAGTTACTGGGAAACTGCAGCACATTCAGGAAGGGCCCTCTCTCCTGATCCCCGTGCTCCAGCTCTCTAGCCCATGGAGTACTATTTGGTTGTCAAAAGCCTCTCCAGCCCTCGGCATCATGAGAGGATGATGGATCCTCTAACTGCTGGAGCAGAAGCAGCTGGTCTCCACCAACTCCTCAGGTTCCACTCCTTCCCTGGCCACACCCTCTTCGAAGGAAACCGCCAAATTGGAGAGTGGCTCAGGGAGTCATGGGGCTAAGAAGGGGTCTGGAAATCTTACCACAGGAGCGTGTGGAAGCATCACAGATGCACAGCCAAGAGAAAGAGCCGACTGGGGGGACTAAGACGGGGTCCTGACTTTGCCTTCCCAATTCTGAGGCACTGTCTTGGGGCAGACAGAGTCTCTGTGGCCCCCAGAGGGCACAGCCAGGCCCTGGGGGAAGCAACAGGAAGGTGAGCTCAGCTCAGCCCCAAGAAGGACATGTTAATAGCGCTACCCAGAGTCACTACAGACTGCCAGGCAGAGGGAGATGAGGGAGGGGGCCCAGTTATCAGGAGCTCTCCAAGCCACAACCTGGCACCTGTTCATTGGGAGGGACTCTAGAGTCGAAGGGCAGTAGGGTCTCCACCAGGCTCCAGTTGGCCCTGTGGCTCCCAAATCTGGAGCCCAGTGGGAGAGGCAGGAGGGTCTGAACTGGCTACTCACGGTCGGTAACGGACTCAACACGCAGAGGACGTGGGCCCCCCACATCCGGCGGTCCATGGTGAGTCCAGCAGTGGCTCCCTCCATCAGCCTCAGTAAGCCTTGGGTGTCTTCCCTCCCTTGCTGTCCCCTGACACAGCCGCTGCCACCGCACCCTCTGCTTCCCTTTCTCAGGTGGCTGTTTGCATAGGCAGGAGCTAGCCAAGGGGACACAGCCCGCTGAATATTCACCAGGATTGCAGGACACCTGCTCAGTTCAGCCCTGACCCTGAGGTGGGACTCTGTTTCCAGCAGGCAGGGGCTGAGCCCTGCCCTCACCACCTTCTACTCTGGCTATAAGTCCATGTGTCTGTCCTGATAGCAAAGGCCCAGAGAGGTGACAGCCACAGGTCACTTGGTCAATATTCTCTACTACTTTCTTCTCTAGGCCCAGGTATCTGGTGGTCATCGCTGGAGTGACCTCTCAGATTGATGGGATCTTACAGAATAGGAAGGGGACCTGGGCCTGCCCTTGGGAAGCCCCCAGGTTGTTTGGTGTGTGCTCCTAGCCTTATCCACAGGGCTGGAGAGTGGTCAGAGCTGTGTGGACCTGGTGGGGAAGGGGAAGGGGATGGTATCAATGGAGATGGAGGGTTGGAATGGTCTTAAGAAAGGAAATGTGATCTCTAGGCACTGGCATGGACTGGCCAGGAATGTGTCAGCAAGATCTGGGTCCTTTACCGGGCAAGGACTCTGGCCTGGATGGTGAGCTGAAGCTGCCAGTGTCAAGGCTCTGGACTTCACATGGGGGCTTGTCAAAATCTCTCCAAAACTCTCATGGCAAGAGGGGAAAACGGGGTTGGATGGAAGCCTTGTGAGAGGATTCGTGGGTCAGGTCATCTTGAATAGGGGAGGACAACTGTCATCAGTAGCACAAATGAGAAGGCTTACACAGCCACTCAAACTATGTTGAACATTCATTGTCTGGTCACTTTTATTACAGTTTTCGTCTTTGAAATGCAGGGTCTCCATGGGCCAGGCTAAAGACAGCGTTCTAAATGCCCCTAGATCTTGCACAGCATTTTGAAATGTCAAAGATGTCACCTCTGAAAGACCTGAATGTCCCAGTAGCCGACAGGTCCTGATGTTTGTGTGCACGTCTCCACTCACAGAAGCTGCTGGGCCGGGTGCTAAAACACCAGACATGTTTACAACCCGATCGCATCATGAATGTTGAAGGCTCCTCGCCCCCGCTACATCTGGATTTAGGGCTTGTTTTGACATCAGCAGGGGTTTATTTTTCCATTTTTCTTCATTGTCAACAAAATGCTGAAGAAAAACATTTCAAAAAGAAAACATGAACTACCCGAAGCTCCAAAACCCTCCTACCCTGTGCAAGTGTTTTCACGAGCTTAACTGTGGAAAGGGTGCAAGCAGCATGCCACACAAAGCTCTGCACACTTTTACACTTTTAGGGGAGAGCAGAGCTCCTCTCTTGGCAGGCTGAGCGCTCACAGATTGGAAAAGCAGAGTGCTGAAAAGGTATAACTTGAAGGGAAAGCTAGAACTTTCTGTTATTCAGCTACAAAGAAGCAACAGCACCAGGAAAAAAAAAAATCTTACGATTAATCACTGTTGATAATTAGCATCAACATCATTAGCATTAATGATGGCTAATTATTGAGGTTGATAGTGATAATTAATAATAATTATTACTATCTAAACAAGTGGTTCCTAACCTGGAGCAATTTTGCTTCCCTAGGGGACATTTGGCAATGTCTGGAGACATTTTTTATTATCAAAATAAAAACTAGGAGTTGGGGTGGGGGGTGGAGTGGTGAAGTGCTCCTGGTATCTAATGAGTATAGACCAGGGATGCTATTAAGCATCTACAATGCACAGGATGCTCCCACCTTCGACCATATCAAGAACTATCCAGTCCTAAAGATCAATAAGACCAAGGCTGAGAAACCCTGCTCTAACTGTTCATGTTCCCCAAGGATCCCTGCAGGCCTGTTTCTTCATGGAGCTGTCTTCTCTAGCTAATTCTGTATACACTCAGGATTCAAATTCCGCCTCCATCACTTGCTAGCTGTCATACATTTGGCAAGTTAGTTAGCCTTTCTGAGCCTCTGTGTTGGTCCATTTGTATCACCATAAAGGAATACCCAAGGCTTGGTATCATATTTTTAAAAAGAGGTTTATTTTGGCTCACAGTTCTGCAGACTGTACAGGAAGCATGGCACTGGCATCTGCTTCTGGTGAGGGCCTCAAGAAGCTTCCACTCACGGTGGAAGGTGAAGGGGGAACCCCTGGTGTATCGCATGGTGAGAGACGGAGCAAGAGAGCAAGGGAGATGTCAGGCTCTTTCAACTACTAACTCTTGCATGAACTAACAGAGCGAGAACTCACTCATTACCATGGGGAGGGCACCAAGCCATTCATGAGGGATCCACCCCCATGACCCAAACACTTCCCACCAGGCCCCACCTCCAACAATGCAGGTCTATTTCAACATAAGATTTGGAGAGAACAAAACATCCATACCATATGAGCCTCCGTTTTCCCATCTGAAAAATGGGGATGATACTAACACCTTTATAGGATTGGTGGGATACGTGGACAAGGAAAACCGTGTACTGTAAAGAACCTCATGCAGAACCTAGATCACAGTGGACAATCATTTATGACAGCATGTAACACAGGTGGACTAATAGCAAAGAAGACTGGAAAAACTGATTCTTTGTATGAAAAAATAAGATTAGATCTCTAACTCACCTTTACAAAATATAAATTCTAGGTTAAAAATCCTAACTACAAAACAACAAAATCATAAAAATGCTTCAAAAAATAGAAATTTATTTTTATGGCCTTAGAATAAAGGAGATTGTCATATAAAATAAAAATCATAAAGAAAAAAATCAAGTGTGACCACATCAACATTTTTAAATGTCTGTTCAAGAGAGGATGCCATAGATGAAAATTAAAAGCATTTTTCTGCTACAAATTGAAAGAAATGTTTGCAACCAATCTTGACGAACAAATCTGTAGTATCAAAAATGTATTTTAAAAATATCTAAAAATCGGCCGGGCCTGGTGGCTCGCGCCAGTAATCCCAGCACTTTGGGACCAAGGCAGGCGGATCATGAGGTCAGGAGTTTGAGACCAGCCTGGCCAATATGGTGAAACCTCATCTCTACTAAAAATACATAAATTAGCTGAGCATGGTGGCACGCACCCACAGTCCCAGCTATTCGGGAGGCCGAGGCAGGGGAATCCCTTGAACCTGGGAGGTAGAGGTTGCTGGGAACCAAGATCGTGCCACTGCACTCCAGCCTGGGCAACAAAGCAAGACTGTGTCGCAAGAAAAAAAAAAAAAAGAAAAGAAAAGAAAGAAAAAAATCAGTAAGAAAGATAAAAATTAAAAATAACTGAGTAGAAAAGTGAGCAAATGATATAAACAGACAATTCAGAAAAGAAGTGACATATACAGGTCAATAAACACATGAAGAAGTGTTTAACATTACTAATACTAAAGAATATGAAAAAAAATAATGATAAACTACCCATTGTCACCTATCACGTTGCCTAAAACTTTACCGTCTGATAACACAGTGTCTGGAAGATAATGTAAAGAAAGGGGAACATCCATAAAGTTCAGATGAGAGCGAATTTTGTATAACCACTTTGAAAAACAATTTGATATTATCTATTGAATTTGAGAATGAACATATCCTATAAGCCAGAAATTCCATTTCTGGATATTTGCGTTCTGAGTTCAGTGTTGTTTATAACATGCAGTAAAAACCAGAAAACAACACAATTGTCCAATGAGAAAAGAATAGCTAAACAAAATGTGATCTATTCATACAACGGAATACTACTGAGCAGTTGAAAGGTATGAACTAAATCTATTTGTACAAAAGGAGTTCACAAAGTTCATGGAAATATGGAATTAAAAAATAAAAAATATAAACTCTATTTCTCAACATAATCTTTCAAGACACTTTTGTATGCAATGATACCAGCCATGTAGTTCATCCCTAAAACACTGAGAGTCCTGGGAATTTAGCCACGTCAATGCAGTCTTTTTTACAATATTACCTAAAGAAAAATGGGTGCCCTTAAAATATTTTTTAAGATTAGAAAACAAAAAGACGTCATGAAAAGCCAAATCATGACTGTGAGGTAGATGTGTAATGGTCTCCTATCAAAACTCTCGCAAAACTGGCCTTGTTTGATCAGAGGAATGAACAGGAGTATTGTGGTGGTGGAGAAGGATTCTCTAGAGAAGGTTTCCTGGGCATTTTTCTGCTAAAGCTTTGGCTATCTCAAAACATTTTCATAACAAGCAGATGTTATTATTCTTTGGCTCCCCAGAAAGTCAACCTGCAAAATACCTTGAGCATCCCCAAAACTGTTTTCATCATGAATTTTGCACTTGACCGATCTGCTTTTGCTTTGACAGGACCACTTCTACCTCTTTGTAGCTATTGCTTTGATCGTGCTTTGTCTTCAAGACTGTACTGGCAAAGCCATCCTTCATCTTCTCTTACAAAACTTTGAAGAAATGTTTTGGGATCTTGACCTGCTTGTTTAAAATTTCTGCTGAAATCTCTACTCTTGTCTCCAGTTGATCTGGGTGCAATGCTTTTGGCAACCATCAGTTGGGAAGCTTGCCCAACTTTAATTTTTCAGCTGGAATTGCGTAGAGTGAACTGATTGAGATGTCTATGGTATTGGCTATGGTTTCTGCCATTAATCATCAGTCCTCTTCAATTAGGGAATGAATAAAGTTAATTCTTTTCCTCACAAATTGATGTGGATGGTCTGCTGCTACAGGCTTTATCTTTAACATCATCTCATTCTTTCTTAAAAGGAATTATCCACTTGTAAACTGCTAATTTATTTGGGGCATTGTCTCCCTAAATTTTTCATAAAGTATCAATTATTTCACCATTCTTCCACCCAAGCTTCATCATAATTTGATATCAGTTCCTGCCACAATTAAAGCAGAATTTATTTTGCTCTGAAAACAGCTTTTTTTTTTCTTTTTTTTTTCTGAGATGGAGTCTCACTCTATCACCCAGGCTGGAGTGCAGTGATGCACTCTTGGTTCACTGCAACCTCTGCCTCCCAGGTTCCAGCGATTCTCCTGCCTTGGCCTCCCCAGTAGCTGAGATTACAGGTGCCTGCCACCACGCCTGGCTAATTTTTGTATTTTTAGTAGAGACTGGGTTTCACCATGTTGGCCAGGCTGGTCTTGAACTCCTGCCCTTAGCTGATCTGCCCACTTTGGCCTCTGAAAGTGCTGGGATTACAGGCATGAGCCACTGCACCTGGCCTGCTCTAATAAGAGCTCTTTTCAAACTTATGCCTTATCCTTCTTAGTGCCCCAAACTAGATCCTGTTCAGACACGTTATAGTAAGTTAGTACCAGCTTTCTCAGTGCTAAAAATTTTTGAAACCTATGCATAGTTTTTCATAATATTTATTTTCCATGAGCTTTCTGGAGACCCCTCACATCAACATGGAGATGTCTTAAAAATATATTGAGGAACTGCTTCCAGCCAAGTTGGAGTAATAGGAACTGTTACCCTCCTACTTTAACAACACAAATTTCAACCAAACTATATAAAACCTTTTATTTTTAGACGTTAGTAGACTAGCTGATCCCTACAAGCCAGTTTTTTGTTCTTTATTTTTCCCTAGAGGCAGTTTCCAGGCCACAGCTCAAGAAGAGAAACCCAAATGTATTCTGGTGATTTTTATGAGTAAAGGAAATAAAGACTCGAGACTGAGAAAGTCAAGTTTGGTGAAATTTTTGAAGCGGAGCACTAGAGAGAGAACAATGACACAGAGACAGAGTTCCACAGTTCTGAAAACAGGTCTTCCCCAATGTTTCCACCTTGCAGTCTTTGGCTGGATACCTACCTGAGAATGTGTGAGAAGAAACTAAGGCTGGAGAAAGAATAACTGGAATGGAGTATGTAGAAAATGCTCAAAACTCACATAGGATTAATAATAGTCTGTGCTCTGATTAGCCCAAGTAGAAAAAATAGGACATGTAACATACAGGGCATGAATATATAATAGTAATGACTTAGTAGTGTGATGAAATTAACCTTAGAGTAAGATTGCTCTGGACCTATTCTAACAAAGCTTAAGTGCAAACCTTAAAAAGATCCAAAATATAACTTCACTAGAAAAATCCAACACCACTTAAATAAACAAAATAAAATATAGAAATCAACAATGTAAAATTCACAATGTCTGACATCCAATAAAAAATTTATCAAGCAGGCAAGGAAGTAAAAAACTATAATTCATAACCAAGGGAAAAATCAATCAATAGAAATAGACCCAGGTCTGACAAAGATGGTGAAATTAGCAGCCACAGATGTTAAAACAATTATTATAAATACACCACATATGTTTTACAAAGAGTAAAACATGCTCATAGTAAATAGAGAAGGAAGATATTTTTAAAAGACCAAAATTCAATTTATTAAAATAAAACATGCAATATCCAAAATGAAAAAAATAATACACTGGTTGCAATTAATAGCAGATTAGACACTGCAGAATGAAGAGCAATGAGTTTGAAGACAACTCATTTAAACTATGCAGAATGAAATGCAAAGAGGAAGAAAAGACTGGGTAAAAACTGCAAAAAAACTTCTTGAAAATAACAGAGTATAAGTTAATTATGGAACAATATCAAGTGATCTAACATATATGGAACAAGAGTCACAGAAGGAAGTTCAGAAAAATATTGGAAAAACAAAATGACTGAGCTTTACCAAAGTTGATAAAAAATATATATCAAGGATTCAGGGAGTTCAATTAACAACATAAACAACAAACTAGAAACACTCCCAGGCACATGATAATTATTATAAATTACTGAAAACAGTAATGAAGAGAAAATCTTATCAGCCACCAAAAGGGAAAAGACAAATTGTGTACAGCAGAACAAAAATAAGAATGACCACAGATTCCCATCAGAAACTATGCAAATCCGAAGACAGTGGAGAGATCTTTTTGAAGCACTGACAGAAAAAATCTTTCAAACTATATCTATTTATTAACAAAAATATCTTTCAAATATGAGGGCAAAGACTTTTAAAGAGAAATCAAAGACAAGATAATTCATTTTCAACAGAGCTACACTACAGGAAATGCCTAAGGAACTTTTTCAAGTCAAAAGGAAAATGAGAACAAATGAAAATTTGGAACTACACTGAAGAATGAAAAGTGGCCAGGCACAGTGGCTCATGCCTGTAATTTCAGTACTTTGGGAGGCTGAAGGGGGAAGAATGTTTGAGGCCAGGAGCTCATGAGCAGCCTGGGAAACACAAGTGAGACCCCCTTCTCTACCAAGAAAAAAAAGAAAAAGAAAGAAAAGTATTAATTAGCCAGGTGTGGTGGCATGCATCTGTAGTTCCAGCTACTGAAGAGGCTAAGGTATGAAGATTGCTTGAACCCAAGAGTCCAAGGCTGCAGTGAGCTATGATTGTGCTACTGCACTCCAGCCGGGGTGACAGAGTGAGACCCCATCTCAAAAAGAAAAGAAAAGAAAAAAACAAAAGAGGAGAGGAAGTGAGGGGAGGGGAGGAGAGGGGAGGGAAGGAGAGGGGAGGGGAGGGGAGGGGAGGGAAGGGAAGCAGAGACTAGAAAAGGTGAATAAAACTGAAAATAAAAGGTCTTCTTTCTCATTTTACACTGTTGAGAAGATCATTGATCTTTATGAATATAGATGCTAAAATACTCAACAAAATACTAGCAAGACAAATGTAACCACATGTTAAGAGGATTATACAGCATGGCCAAGTGGAATTTATCCTAACAATTCAAGTGTAGGTCAACATATGAAAATTAATCAACGTAATACACCACATTAATAGAATAAATTTTTTGAAAAAGATAATCTCAAATGATGCAGATTAAGTATGTGACAAAATCCAACAGCACTTCAAGATAAAAAAACGCTCAGTACATTAGGAATAGAAGGGTGTTTCCCTAACATAATGAAGGCCACATATTAAAAAAAATCCCACAGTTGACATTATACTCAGTGAAAGACTAAAAATCCCCCTTGTCCTCACCGAGATCAGGAACAAGACAGACTGCTTGCTTTCACCACTTTTATTCAACATAGTTTTAGAAGTACTAGCCAAAGGAATTAGGCAAAAAAAAAAAAAAAAAAAAAAGAAAACATCCAAATTAGAAAGGAAGAAATATTATCTGTTTGCAGATGACATGTTCTTATATGTAGAAAACCCTAAAGAATCCACAAAAAAACTGTTAGAATTAATTTTAAAAATTCAGGGCCATATACTAATCTGCTTTAGTTCAAATCCTACATCTGCCTATTACTAGCTTCATCACTCTGTGCTTTGGTCTTTCCTTCCCTAAATTGGGGATAACAAGGTAATCTAAAAGGTTATACGTGGGAATGAAATAAATTGATTCATATAAAGGTGTTAATCAACTAGTCATGAGCACATAAAGCCCATATGTTTGCTGTTATGTCATGTCTTATTGCTTCTTTTTGATGTGTCTTAGAAAAATTATTTTAAATTTCTTATACTAGAATTTAACTTTAAAATTTTCTCTAGATGACTTTATTTTGGTAATGATATTGAAACTCTAATACCAGAAGAGTACTGTGACAACTTAGGAACCCAGGCTAAGTAATGAATAAAATAGTCTCTTCGGAAAGGAGTTGAGCCAAGCAGGGAGTTGGAAACCATACATGTTAAACACATGTGATAACACAAAGGGTAGGAGTGGTGCAGAACACCAACTACTATGTAAATCGTGTAAACTTCCTTGACTATTGCTGTACTCCCCAAGCATTTACTATGTAAATGCAAACTATGTCTGTGTGAAATAAAAACTTGGACCATCTTAAAGCTTTTTTTGTTTTTGTGGAATTCAAAATCATTTTTGTGGTTGCTGAGAACAAAATTTAGAGACTATAATATTTCTTTTTATTCATTATAAAAACAAATTCAGAAAAGTTTAAGAATACAAAATCAACATGCAAACTTTAGTTGTATTACTGTACACTAACAATGAGTGCTCTGAAAAGTAAATTAAGAAAACTGTTCTGTTTACAGTAGCATCAAAAAGAATAAAATACTTTGGAATAAATTTAATCAAAGAAGTGAAATACTTTTATATAGCAAACTACACAACTGCTGAAAGAAATTCGCAATCTAAAGCAAGGGAAAGGTATCCTATGTTCATGGATTGGATGACATAATATTGTTAAGAAGACAATATCGCCCAAAGTAATATATGGATTCAATGCAATCTCTATACAAATGTTATTGCTATTGTTTTCAGATATAGAAACCCCATACTAAAATCTATATGGAATTTCAAGGGACCCTAAAAAGTAAAAACAATCTTGTAACAAAGCCAAAACTGGAGGTCTCACTTTTCTCAAATTTAAATCTACAAAGCTATGGTAATCAAAACAATGTAGTTCTGGCACAAAGACGGATATATAGACCAATGGAATGGAATACAGAGCCAGACATAAACCCTCACATATATGGCCAATTTATTTTTGACAAGGCTGTGAAGGTTAATCAATGGGAAAAAGTCAGTCTTTTCAACAAACAATGTTGAGAAAACTGGATGTCCATATGCAAAAGAATGAAGTTAGACCTTTACCTTATACCCTATAAAAAAGCATAACTCAAAATAAATGGATAAAGATCTAAATTTAAGAGCCAAAATTATAAAACTGTTAAATGAAAACATAAGGGAAAATCTTCATTACCTTGGGTTTAGCAATAGTTAATTAAGTATAATACCAAAAGTATAGGAAACAAAAGAAAAAATAGATAAATTGGACATTACCAAAATTAACAACTTATGGGAATCTTAGAACATTATCAAGAGACTGAAAAGATAATCCACAGAATGGGAGAAAATATTTGCAAGTCATATATCTGATAAAGCATTAATATCCAGGATATATAAAGAGCACTGTGATGGTTAATATTACATGTCAACTTGATTGGTTTGAAGGATGCAAACTATTGTTTCTGAGTGTATCTGGATGTTTCTGGGTGTTTCCAGAAGAGGTTAATATTTGAGTCAGTGGACTGGAAGAGGAAGAACCACCCTCGAGAAGACCCACCCACAATGTGGGTGGGCACTATCCAATCGGCTGCCAACATGGCTAGAAAAAGCAAACAGAAGACAATGGAAAAAGTTGACTTGATGAGTCTTCATCTTTCACCCATGATGGATGATGCTTCCTGCCCTCGAACATCAGAACTTGGAGTCTTATGTTTGAGGGCAGGAGGGATCCAGCATGGGAGAAAGATGGCTTTGGACTCTTGAACTTACACCAGTGGTTTGCCACAGGCTCTCAAGCCTTCGAAGCCTGCACTGTTGACTTCCCTACTTTTGAAGTTTTGGGACTTGGACTGAGCCACTGCTGGCTTCCTTGCTCCTCAACTTGTAGACGGCCTACTGTGGGACTTCACCTTGTGATCATGTGAGTCAGTTCTCCTTAAAAAACTACCTTTCATATATACATATTTTCTATTAGTTCTGTCTCTCTAGAGAACCCTGACTAAAACAGATTTTGGTACCAGGAGTGGGGTACTGCTATAAAGATGCTTGAAACTATGGAAGCAACTTTGGAACTGGGTAACAGACAGAGGTTGGAACATTTTGGAGAACTTAGAAGAAGACAGGAATATATGGGAAAGTTTGAAACTTCCTAGAGACTTGTTGAATGGTTTTGACCAAAATGCTGATAATTATGTGGACAATGAAGTCCAGGCTGAGGTGGAATCAGATGGAGATGAGGAACTTCTTGGGAACTGGAGCAAAAGTCACTCTTGCTATGCTTTAGTGAAGAGACTGGTGACATTTTGCTCCTGCCCTAGAAATCTGTGGAACTTTGAACTTGAGAGAGATGATATGAAATTGGAACTTATGTTTAAAAGAGAAGCAGAGCATTAAAGTTTGGAAAATTTGCAGCTTGACAATGCAATAGGAAAAAAAAAACTATTTTTCTGGGGAGAAATTCAAGCTGGCTACAAAAGTTTGCATGAGTAATAAGGAGCTAAATGTTAATCACCAAGACAATGGGGAAAATGTCTCCAGGGCTTATCAGAGACTTTCATGGCAGCCCCTCCCATCACAGACCCAGGGCCTAGGAGGGAAAAATGGTTTCGTGGGTCAGACACAGGGTCCCCACTCCTGCTCTGTGCAGCCTCAAGACTTGGTGCCCTGTGTCCCAACTATGGCCAAAAGGGCCAGAATATAGCTCAGGCAGTTGCTTCAGAGGATGCAACTCCCAAGCCTTGGCAGCTTCCACATAGTGTTGGGCCTGCAGGAGTCAAGAATTGAGGTTTTGGAACCTCCACCTAGATTTCAGAGGAAGTATGGAAATGCCGGGAGGTCCAGTTGGAGCTCCCACACAGAGTTCCCACTGGGGCACTGCCTAGTGGAGCTATGAGAAGAAGGCCACCATCCTCCAAACCCCAGAATGATAGCTCCACCAACAGCTTGCACTGTGTGCCTGGAAAAGCTGCAGACACTCAACGTCAGCTGTGAAAGTAGCTGGGGTGGGGAACAATACCCTGCAAAGCCACAGAGGCAGAGCTACCCAAGGCCATAGGAGGCCACTCTTTGCATCAGCATGACTTGGATGTGAGACACGGAGTCAAAGGAAATTATTTTGGAGCTTTAAGATTTAATAACTGCCCTGCTGGATATTGGACTTGCATGAGGCCTGTAACCCCTTTGTTTTGGCCAATTTCTCCCATTTGGAATGGGAGCATTTATCCAATGTCTGTACTCCCATTGTATCTTGGAAGTAACAAAATTGAGTTTGATTTTACAGACTTCTAGGCAGAAGGAACTTGCCTTGTCTCAGATGAGACTTTGGACTTGGACTTTTGAGTTAATGGTGAAATGAGTTAAGACTTTGGGGGACTGTTGGGAAGGCATGATTAGTTTTGAAATGTGAGAACATGGGATTTGAAAGGGGCCAAGGTGAAATGATATGGTTAGGCTTTGTGTTCCCACCCAAATCTCATATAGAATTGTAATCACCAGGTAGGGAGAGAGCTTGTGGGAAGTGATTGGATTATGAGAGTGGTTCCCCCATGCTGTTCCCATGATAGTGAGTGAATTCTCTCAAGATCTGATGGTTTTATGAATAATAGTTATTCCTGTGCTGACACATGTTCTCTCTTACCTGCTGCCATGTAATATGTGCCTGCTTCCTCTTCCACCACGATTGTAAGTATCCTGAGGCCTCCCCAACCATGAGGAACTGTGAGTCAATTAAATATCTTTTCTTCATAAATTACTCAGTCTTGAGTATGTCTTTTTTTTTTTTTTCTTTTTGAGACAGAGTCTCACTCTCTCTCCCAGGCTGGAGTGCAGTAGTGTGATCTCAGCTCACTGCAAGCTCCACCTCCTGGATTCATGGCATTCTCCTGCCTCAGTCTCCCGTGTAGCTAGGACTACAGGTGCCTGCCACCGTGCCCAGTTAATTTTTGTCTTTGTATTTTTAGTGGAGATGGGGTTTCACAGTGTCAGCCATGGATGGTCTCAATCTCCTGACCCCATGATCCGCCTGCCTCAGCCTCCCAAAGCTCTGGGATTACAGGTGTGAGCCACTGCACCCGGCCTCTAGTATGTCTTTAAAGCAGTGTGAGAACAGACTAATGCAAGCACATACAACTCAACAATAAGAAACTAAACAACCCAATTCAAAAATGGGCAAAGGACCTGAAAGACATTTCCCCAAAGATGATAATACACTGAAAAGATGCTTCATATTATTAGTTATTAGGGAAATACAAACCAAAACCAGAATGAGATAGAACTATTCTCTTTGTTTGATATTGTTTGATAAAGAAATATCTGAGGTTGGGTAATCTATAAAGAAAAAAGGTTTATTTGGTTCACAGTTCTGAAGGCTGCATAAGAAGCATGGTGCCAGCATCTTGTGAGGGCCTCAAACTGCTTCTAGCATGACAGAAGGTGAATGGGAGCCGGCATGTGCAGAGAGAAGCAAGGGGAAAAGGTGCCAGGCTCTTTTAAACAACCAGCTTTTGTGGAAACTAATAAGGTGAGAATCCATTCACCCACTCCCACCTGGGAGGGCATTAATCTATTCATGAGGGATATGCTCCCATGACCCAAACCATTGGACCATTAGGCCCCACCTTAAACACTGGGGATCAGTTTTTAACTTGAGGTTTGGAGGATTCACACAAACTATAGTATTCCATCTCTGGTCCCCCAAATCTCGTGTCTTTCTCATGTAGAGAATATAATCATTCCTTCCCAATAGTCTTCAAAAGTCTTAATTTGTTCCACACCAGCTTTAAAGTCCAAAGTCCAAAATCACATCTGAGACTCAAAGCCAGTTCCTTACAGATATAATCCTATAAAATCAAAATCGAGTTATTTACTTCCAAGATACAATGACAGAGCAAACATTGGGCAAACATTTCCATTCCAAAAGGGAGAAATTAGACAAAAGCAAGGGGTAACAGGCCCCATGCAAGTTCAAAACTCAGCAGGGCATACATGAAATTTTAAAGCTCAAAAAAATTCTCCTTTGACTCCATGTCCTACATTCTAGCCACACTGGTTCAAGGAGTGAGATCTCAAAGCCTTGGGCAGCCACACGCCCACTGGGTTTTCTGCAAACAGCCCTGTGGCTTGCATCATGGGTTGGACTTGAATGCCTGTGGCTTTTCCAGGCTGAGGTGTCATGCGCTGGTGGATCAATCATTCTCAGGTCTGGAGGACAGCAGTCCTGCTTCCACATATCCATTACGCAGTGCCCCTAGGAGACTCTCTGCAGGGGTTCCAACTTTATACTTCCAGGTAGCATTGCCTTAGTAGAATCTCTCTGTTGGGGTTCCACTCCTTCAGCAGGCATCCAAGCTTTCAAATATATTCTGTGAAATGTAAGTGAAAGCTGTCAAACCTCCACCGCTCTGGCGTTCTGTGTACCTGCAGACATAACACCACATGGAAGCCATGAAGGTGTATAGCTTGTACCCTTCAGAGAAGCATCTCAAACGGCACCTGAAGCCATTTACCCTCAGCTGGAGTCAGAGTGGCTGGGATGCAGGAAGTAGTATCCTCAGGCAGCATAGGGCAACAGTGCCACAGACGTCTCCCCCAAAATTGTTCTATCCTTTTAGGTCTCTGGGCCTATGCTGAGAGTTGCACCTTAAAGATTTCTGAAATGCCTTCAGGGACTTTTTTCCATTGTCTTGACTATTAGCACCTGGCTACCATTTTTTTTTTAAGTTATAGATTCCCTTTTATCTATGCTAATCTCTCTAGAGGTTGCTCTGCAGCACCCTTGGATTTCTCTCCTGAAAATGCTCTTTCCTTCCCTACCACATGGCCAGGTTAAGAATTTTCCACATTTTTATGTTCTGATTCCCTTTTAATCATAAATTAAACTTTTAGGTCATTTCTTTGCTCCCACATCTGATCATAAAGCATGAAAAGCAACCCCAGCACTTCTTGAATGCTTTGCCACTTAGACATTTCTTCCACTAGATACCCTGGAACTTTACTCTTAAGTTTGGTCATCCACAAATCCTAGGGCATGGACACAATGCCCTAGGCATTGACAAGTTCTTTAACAAGGATGAGCTTTGCTCCAGTTCCCAATAAGTTCCTCATTTCTGTCTGAGACCTTATCAGCATGGCCTTCAGCATCTATATTTCTATCAACAGTTTTGAAACCACCACTTAACAAATCTTGAAGAAGTTCCAAAGTTTTTCTGATATTTTTGTCTTCTTCTGAGCCCTCCAAACTCTTCCAACTTCTGCCCATTACCCAGTTCCAAAGCTGTTTCCACATTTTTAGGTATCTTTATAGTAACATCCCACTCCCCCATAACCAATTTTCTGCCTTAGTTCATTTGTGCTGCTATAAAGAAATACCTGAAGCTGGGTAATCTATAAAGAAAAGAGGTTTCTTTGGTTAATGTTTCTGTAGGCTGTACAAGAATCACAGCACCAGCACTGGCACCTAGTGAGGGCTTCAGACTGCTTCCATTCATGGCAGAAGGTGAATGGGATCTAACATGTGCAGGGATCACACAGTGCAAGAGGAAGCAAGAAGGGAAGGTGCTTCGCTCTTTTAAATAACCAGCTCTCACAGGAACTAACAGAGTGAGTACTCACCCATCACCCTCCAGGGGAGGACATTAATATGTCCTCCATGAGGAATCTGCCTTCGTGACCTAAATACCTCCTATTAGGCCTCACCTCCAACACTGGGGATCAAATTTCAACATGAGATTTGGAAGGGTCAAACGAACCAAACAATGGCAACTTTACATCCACTAAGATGGTTATTTTTTTTAAAAAAATTAAGGAAAATACCAAGTGTTGACGAGGGTGTTGAGAAATCAGAACTCTCAGGCATTGTTAGTAGAAATGTAAATGCACAGCTGCTGTGGAAAACAGTTTGTCAGTTTCTCAAAAAGGTAAATATTGAACTACCATATGACCCAGCAACTCCACACACATACACACACCCACACACCCACACATATATATATGAATGAAATTTAAAGGAGAGTGCCAACAGCTATTTGTACACCAGTATTTATAGCAGCATTATTTATAATAGCCAAAGGCGGGTGACCATCAACAAACAAATGAATAAACAAAATGTGATTTATTATACCTATGATGGAATATTATTTAACCATAAAAAGGAATGAAGTTCCGATATATGCCACAACATGGATGAACCTTGAACACATTATGCTAAACGACATAAGCCAAACACAAACGGACAAAGACTGTATAATTCCATTTATATGAGGTATCTAGAATTGGCAAATTTATAGACATAGAAAAGAGAATAGAAGTCATCAAAGTCTGGAGAAATGAGATAATGAGGAGCTGTCGCTTTAAGGAGTACAGAGTTTCTGTTTGATATGATTAAAAGTTAGATAGTGAAGATGTTTCCACAACATTATGAATGTATTTAATGCCATTAAACCACTTTAAAATGGCTAAAGTGGCAAATTATGTCATGTATATTTTAACTACAATTTTAAAAATGAAAAAGACGAGATAATTGATTGCTTAAAGCAAAACTAATACTTATGTTGTGGAGTTTGTGGCCTATGTAGAAGTAAAAAGTATGGCAAAAGGATTGAAGGAGGAAAAGCGAAGTACATGATTGTAAAGTTTTTATTCTATATAAAGCAGTATAATATAGTTTGAAGGTAAACTGTTATATATATTTGAAATCTGTGAGGTTCTACTTTTAACAAAATAAAACAAAGAGATATGATTAACTAGTCAATAGTGGGGATAAGATAAATCTTATAAAAATGATTAATCCAAAAAAAGGAAAAGAAGAAAGACAAAACAGAAAGCTGATAAGACAAATAAAGGGCAAATAGCAAAGTTGTAGGAATAAATCAAACAGCATCAATCAATGAATTACACGTAATGACATTACTCCAGTTAAAGAGATTGTCAGTTGGGCACGGGGGTTCACGCCTGTAATCCCTGCACTTTGGGAGGCCAAGGCAGGTGGATCAAGACCATCCTGGCTAACACGGTGAAACCCTGTCTCTACTAAAAATACAAAAAATTAGCCAGGCGCCGTGGTGGGTGCCTATAGTCCCAGCTACTCGGGAGGCTGAGGCAGGAGAATGGCATGAACCTGGGAGGCGGAGCTTGCAGTGAGCAGAGATTGTGCCACTACACTCCAGCCTGGGTGACAGAATGAGACTCCGCCTCAAAAAAAAAAAACAAGATTGTCAGATGGAAAACAAAATCAAGACTCAACCCAACTACATGCTGCCTACAAGAAACCCATTTTAAACATAAAGCAAAGATAGGTTAAAAGTTAAACAAAGGAAACAGACCATTCAAACAGTAACTGAGAGAAGGTTAAAGTAACTAGGTTAATATCAAAGTAAACTTCAGTAAAGTAAACAAGAAATAGTAGCAAGGATAAATATGGACATTCCACAATGATAATGGGATCAACCTATCAAGAGGTCATAACAACCCTAAATGTGTGTGCACCTAATAACAAAACTTTAAAATGTATGAAGAAAGCACAGAAAGAACTTTTTTAAAAAAAGAAATAGACAAATCCAAAATTTTAGTGTGAGGTTTCAGTACTCCTAGGTAATCAATAAAGCAAGTATAAGACCATAGAAGCAATGACACCCCAGTAGCAATGAGCATATCTAATGCCCAGATCTTGGTGTGTAATATCATTCCACAATAAAAAGAATCAGGAATCCTTTAAAAAATGACCAATTTTAACTCTGGGGCAGGAAATATAGAAGATGAGTCTGGAACTTCTTATAGTTACAGGAAGTAAGGAAGCCCTCAAAAGTTCCACAATGATGGGATTATATCAAAGGGACACAGAAGCCAACAGAAAGAGCTCCCAGTGGCCAAAGCTGAAACAATATGAGCAATGAAATTAACTAAATAATATTATATTATAACCCAAAGTATCAAATATATATCCATGAATCTAAACTTACATGAATAAACAATTAGATAAATAGATAAAAGGGAAGAATAGACTAATGGCCTATGCAGACTACCAAATAATTTATGTAGCTACTCCAGCCTCAAAAAGGTGGAGCATAACTCTCCATGCCTTAAGTATAGGCTTTCCTTACCAACTTCCTTCCAAAGAGTACAAATGGGAAGGAGGAAAAAACTTTACACTGGAGAAAATTTACACTCCATCAGCCAGGTGATTAAGGTTAATATTAACTATGATAAATTACACTGATAGTATATGCTGTTCATATGGTATGATAACAACAGCACTTTACCTCTGTGGTCTTTCTCCCACAAATCCAGTCTAAGTATGAGGAAAACATCAGACAAATCCCATTTGTCTTAGTCTGTTCAAGCTTTCATAACAAAAATACCATAGGCTGGGGGATTTTAATAATAAATATTTATTTCTCTGGAGGCTGGGAAGTCCAAGATCAAGGTATCAGCAGATTTGGTGTCTGGTAGGTGCCCTCTTTTT
This sequence comes from Theropithecus gelada, assembly GCF_003255815.1. NCBI lineage: Eukaryota > Metazoa > Chordata > Mammalia > Primates > Cercopithecidae > Theropithecus > Theropithecus gelada. The sequence continues at coordinate 81,878,738 of NC_037670.1, forward strand.
GATTCACAGACAGCCATCTTCTTGATGGAAAGGGCAAGTTAGCTCTCTGGGGTCTCTTATAAAAGGGCATTAATCCTGTTCATGAGAGCTCCACTCTCATGGCCTAATCATCTCCCAAAAGCCCCACCTCCTAATATCAATATCATCACATTGAGGGTTAGGATTTCAACATATGAATCTGGGGGGAATCACAAACATTCAGCCCACCACATCATTAGAAGAGCGTTGTACAAAATACTACACCAATATTCCTCAAAACTGTCAAGGTCATCGATAACAAGGAAAATCTGAAAAACTGTCATAGCCCAAAGGAGACTGAGGAAATATGAAGATTAAATATAATGTACTGTCCTAGATGGAATCCTGAAACAGAAAAAGGACATTACATTAAAAACTAAAGAAATTTGAATAAAGTATAGACTTTAATTAATAATAATGTATCAACATTTGTTCATTAGTTGCAACAAAGGTATCACACTATTATAAGATGTTAAAAATAGGGGAAACTGGGTGTGAAGTAGACGGCAACTTTCTGTACTACCTTTGCAATTTTTCCATAAATCTGAAACTATTCTAAAATTAAGAGTTCATTTTTAAAAATAAGTAAGGATATAGATAATTTGAACAACACAATCAATTTGACATATACAGAAAAACTTTTATAAATATTTTATCAAATAAAACTTTTATCTAGTATTTTGTACAAGAGAATACACATTCTTCTCAAGTACACACAGAACATTAACCGTGATAGACCACATTCTGGGCTGTAAAACAAGTCTCAATTAATTGATAAAAATTGAAATCATACAAAGTATGCTCTCTGACCACAATGGAATTACACCAAAAATCATTAATAAAAAAGTGCCTAGAAAAATCCCCAAATATCTGGAAGTTGAACTGTATACTTTAAATACTATATTGGTTGGAGAAGAAATCACAAGGGACATTAGTAGATATTCTGAACTGATTGATAAGAAAAACATAACACATCAAAATCTGTGGGGTGCAGCTAAAGCAGTGCTTAGAGGGAAATTTGTAGCACCAAATGCTTACATTTAAAAGGAAGAAATATCAAAATCAATGTTTCATCACAAAAATAACAGAAAAGGACAACTTATGTACAACATAAGCATAAGAAAGGAAATAATAAAGATAGCATAAATCAATGAAATAGGAAAAAGGAAAACAACAAAGAAAGCAAATGAAACCAAGCCTGGTTTTTTTTTTTAGAAAGATCATTAAAGTTAATAAATATCTGAAAAAACTCCTTAGGGGAAAAGGAAAGACAGGTTACCAATTTCAGGAAGGAAAAAAATGTTTTCACTATAAATCCTATGAACATTGAAAGAATAATAAAGAAACATTATGAACAATTGTATGTCATTAATTCAACAACTTACATGAAATAGACTATGTGAAACACTTTAATAAAACTCACTCAAGAAAAAATTATAATCTGAATAGACATATGCATAATTAAGAAATCTGATTTGTCTTTTAAAAAACCTTTCAAATAAGTAAACTTCAAGATTAGAAGCTTTCACTGGTGAATTGTCGCAAACATTTAAAGAAGAAATAATAGTTATATTTTTTATAATCTCTCCCAGAAAATAGAGGAAGGGGTGCTTTCCCAAGTCAGCCAATGAGGTCAACATTGCTCTGACACTAAAACCAGAGATTCCAAGAGAAGAAAATTGCAGACCAACATCTCTTAAAAACATACACAAAATAATCTTCAACATAGTATTCGCAACTTGAATCCAAAAATACATACATATATATTTCTGGCTCAAAATTCAAGATCCAGTCAATATAATTGTCTGTATTAACAAACTAAAGAAGAAAAACCATATTATTATCTCTAGATATGTAGAAAAAATCTTTTCACAAAATTTTACATCTGTTCATGACAAAAACTCTCAGTGAACTAGGAATAAAAAGAAACTTCCTTTACCTGACAAAGGAGCACCTTTAAAACACCTACAGCCATTATGTTAAATGATGGAAGACTGATGCTTTCCTCCTAAAACAGGGAACAAAAGAAAAATGTCCTCTTTCACTACTCCTATTCAACATCAGGTTAGAAGCCAGGAAATAGAAACAAGAGGTATGCAGATTTCAACGAAAAAATAAAACTGGCAGTTTTGGCTGAAACCCTAATTTATGTAGAAAATGCAAATAAATCTACAGAAAAAGATCCTGGAACTAATAAGTAGATTTAGCAATGTTGCAAGATCCAAGTATACATACAAAATCAATTATATTTCCATATATTTGCAATTAACAATCAGAAATGAAACTTTTAAAAGCAATACATATAATAGCTTCATAAAATAAAATACTTATAGATAAATATAACAAAATATGCTGAAAACTATAAAACATGAGTGAAATAAATAAAAACCTGAAAAAAATAGAGAGCTACATTGTGTTCATGGATTAAAAGATCCAAGACGCAAATTATCCTCAATTTGACCTATAGATTCAACATAATCCCAGCTGTTTTTATAGATGTAATTGAACTGATTCTAATATTTGCATGGATAAACAAAGAAACTAAAATAGATAACAAAATTCTGGGAATTGTGGGGAAAAGTTAAGGACACACTGTCCAATTTTAACACCTACTACATAGCTACAAGAACCATGGCAGTGTGGTATTGGCAAAAGGATAGGCACATAGATGAATGGAACAAAATAGAAAGCTCAGAAATAGACCCACACAAATACAGTTACCTGATTTTTAAATAAAGGTGCAAAGTCAATTTAGTGGAGAAAGTACAGTACTTTCAACACATGGTGCGGAAACAACTGAATATTTGTTTGGAAAAGCAAAAATGAACTTCAATCCATACCTCACACCTTTTACAAACCTAACTCAAAATAGATCAGAGAGCTAAATTTAAACATAAAATAATAAATGAGCTAGAAGAAAATATGGAAAAAAATCTGTGTATTCTTGGGCTTGGGAAAGACTTGTTAGATATAATACTAAAACCACAATCCATATGAGAAAAAAAGATTGATAAATTAGACTTTAACAAAATTCTACAAACTTTTGCTTTGCAAAGAGAAGAAAAAGACAAGCCACAAACTGAGAGAAAATATTTACAAATTAAATGCCCAGTAAGGAACTTATGTAGAATACATAAAAGACACTCAAAACTCAACATTAAGAAAGACAATGCAATTTTTTAAATCAACAAAAGAATTGAACAGTCACTTCATCAAGAAAGGTGCACAAATGGTAAATAACATCTAAAAGATGCTCAACGTCATATTTCATTAGGGAATGCAAATTAAAGCCACAAGCTACAAACCACAAACTACACACCTACTAGAATGGCTAAAATTTAAAAATTGACAAAACCAAGTGTTTGCCAAGATGCAAAGCAACTGGAACTCTCTGAGAACTCCAATGAGAATGTAAAATAGTACGACCAATTTACAAAACACTTTAGCAGTTTATTTTAAAGTTAAATATATACTTACTATCTATCCTTCTCCTGGGTATTTACCTAAGTGAATCAAACATTTACACTCACCTTTACACAGATGTTTATAGTAGCTTTATTCATAATTATTAAACACTGGAAATGATCCTTTCTTTCAATAGATGAATGGTTCAACAGACTGTGGAACAGTGACACAATATAATATGACTCATCAATAAAGAGTAATAGACTATTGATTTATGTGACAATGCAAATGAATCTTAAATCCACTTTGGTAGGTGAAAGAAAGAAACCAAACCCAGAAGGCTACATATTATATTATTCAGTTTATGTGACACTCTAGGAAAGACAAAAACTGTAGAGACAGAAAGCAGATAAGTAATTGCCTAGGGTGCGGAGTGGGGGAAAGGTTTGACTACAAAAGTACAGCATGAGGGAATTGGGAGTGTTAACAAACTCTTCTGTATATAAAGTGGTTTTGGATATAAGATTCCATGCATTTGCCAAAACCCATAGACCTGTACACCCCAAAGAGTGAATGCAAATAGTTAAAAAAAAAAAAAACCAGAATGTCAAGGGTTCCCAAGATGGAATGCAGACTGCGACAATGAAACTGACTACATTACAAACATATGACACAATCACCCTGGAGATGAAAAAGAAAGGATTGGATCTAAGTATTTTGCCTGAATGCTGTGAGATTAAAGATTTAAAAAATGATTCATAAACACTGTACTCTACTTGTCAAGTTTGTTTTTCACAAAAGTATGAAGTAACAAGTCAAAAAATATTTTACTTGTATAATAGAACAGGGCAAATAAGTAAATATACTGTAGATAATAAGATCCAAAGAAAGATTGTAGTTAATGAGAGCTAAAGTTACAAATAAGTAAAGGGAAAATGCCAGAATGAACACATTGTGCTGGACTGCAGTCACAAGTGTCAATGTAAAGTCACGCTTTTCTTTAATAGATAGATGATGGATCAATAAATTGGTGGATTGATCAATTGATCAATTAATAGATAGACAATTTGCATACAAATGAATTAGTATACACTCATATACTTTCTAGCTCTGTCTGATGAGACAGCCACCCGCATAGAAGCTGGCACACAGATCTTGATATCTATTAATGATATTTACCATTCTCCAATAACAAAACTGAGATTGCTTGACGAAGTTGATTCCAGGCCTGGAGCAAAAATAATTCAAGATAATCCTGGAGCATCTCATGGTTCCAGAAAGATGGAGAATGCTCAAAAAAAAAAAAAAAAAGGAAAGAAAAGTAAGCAGAGGAGGGAGGCTGGCAGCATGCCAAAGAACACAGGCGCAAACCTAGAGGAGCTCCCAACAGACAAGGCTGGCTATCTGAGCAACCAAATAAATAGCAGTAGTATTGGATTACAATCCAAGGAGTAAAATCAATAGCCATGAGTTCACACATAATAAATAAATGATGGAGAAGAGAAAACTCTTGCAGAAGGATTCCAGTTGATAAAGGTAGCTGGAACGAGAAGCATAGAAAATTGCCATTGGAACACCACAGTAATAATTGCTACAGGCAAACTCACCAATGAATGCAAAAGATTTGTTTGTTTCTTTTATTTTGTTTGTTTTTGGTTGTTCTTTTGGAGACAGCATCTCACTCTGTTGCCCAGGCTGGAATGCAGTGGCATGATCATAGCTCACTGCAGTTTCTAACTCCTGGGCTCAAGCGATCCTCCTGCCCCAGCCTCCTGAGTAGCTGGGACTACAAGTACGTGCCACTATGCAATACGCTAGTCTAATTTTTTTTTTTTTTTTTGAGATGAGGTCTTGTTTTGTTCCCCATGCTGGTCTTGAACCCCTGGCCTCAAGCGATCCTTCCACCTTGGCCTCCCAAAGTGCTGGGATTACAGGATTGAGGAAAGCAAATTTTAAGGAAAGAAAGGATAGTTGTTTGGTCTCAAAGTATCTCCCTCAAACTTTCAAACTAAATGCAAAGGGAAAAAATTTATAACTTTTTTAGTGAAGAAATCCATCAGACACCAAGTGATGAAGGTTACCATCACCAGACATGACGTCCTATTCTTATGATGTGCCTCATGAAACGATGTAAACAGAAGGGCATTTGGTATTCTTCCCCCACATCCACAACCTCAATGCAATCATGAGAAAACATCTGACAAACCCAAGTTGAGGGACACTGGACAAAATACTTGACTGTCACAGACAGAGGAAACCAAGGGGGACATGGGCAAATCCTGGAACAGAGAAAGAACATTAGTGGAATCTGAATAAGGTCTGTGGTTTAGGTATAGTATCATACTAATGTTAATTTCTTAGTTTTGATCATTGCACTGTGGTTACGTAAGATGTTGCCATTAAAGGAATTTTGTACTATCTTTGTAATTGTTCTGTAAGTCTAAAATTATTTCAAATAAAAAGCTAAAGAGACATAGTTTCATTAAGAAGATGAAAAGACAAACCACTGAAAGAGGAAAAATATTTATAAAATATATGTCTTATAAAGGACTCATACCCAGACTATATACAAAATTCCTACAACTTAATAATAAGGAGATAATTTGATTTTAAATGAATGGACAAGATTTGAATAGACACTTAACCAAAGAAGATGTGAATGGAAAATAAGCACATTTAAAGATATTCAATATCATAAGCCATTAGAGAAATATAAATTTCATCGTAAGATACTACAACACACCTACTAGAATGGCTTAAAGTAAAAACCTGACAATGCAAGTCTTGGCAAGGATGTGGAGCAACTAAAACTCTCACATTGCTGGTGGGAATGCAAAATGGTACAGCTTCTGCAGAAAACCGTTTAGCAGAAGAACATTAAGTTAAACATACACTTATACCATGCAACAATCCTTCTAAGTATTTCCCCAAGGAAAACAAAAGTGTATGTTCACGCAAGGACTTGTACCAGAACGTTCATAGGAGCTTCATTCATAGTGGACAAAGCCTGGAACACCCCCACATGTTCATCACTGATGAATAGATAAGTAAATTATGGCATATGCGTACAATGGAAGATTACTTAGTAATAAAAAATAATAAATAAATAAGTAATAAAATAAAAAAGTAATACACGCAACTATATAAACGAATCTCAAAAGCATAAAAGCTAAGTGTAAGACAGACTCAAAAGCTCCATGCAGGACGATTCCATCTACATGAAATTCTATAAAAAGTAAAACTATAGCAACTGAAAGCAGATGAGAGGTCGCCAGGGCGCAGAGATGAAGTTATGAATTGACTGGAAAGGGTTAAGAGAGAATATCACAGGAATGTGAGAAATCTATACAGCGACCACGATGGTGGTTACACTATTGGACACATTTGTTAAAATTCATCAAATTGAACACATAAAATTGGTGATTTTTATAATACCTAAATTTATTCCTCAATAAAGCTGATTAACATTGATAGATTTTTAGTAGAAAAAAGCAAGCTGTAGAATGTATGTACTTTCTGAATTTAAAAAAACCCTATATTTGTGTACATTTTAATGTCTAGAACTGTAAAAATAGGGGAAAGAGGAAAGGGATGGGATGTGGGGGGATGGTCAAATGGAACCTCATCTTTAATTTCAGTATGTCTTTTTTTTTTTTTTTTTGAGACGGAGTCTCGCTCTGTCACCCAGGCTGGAGCGCAGTGGCAGGATCTCAGCTCACTGCAAGCTCCGCCTCCCGGGTTTACGCCATTCTCCTGCCTCAGCCTCCCGAGTAGCTGGGACTACAGGCGCCCGCCACCACGTCCGGCTAGTTTTTTGTATTTTTTTTGTTTTTTTTTTTTTTTTTTTAGAGACGGGGTTTCATCGTGTTAGCCAGGAAGGTCTCGATCTCTTGACCTCGTGATCCGCCCGTCTCGGCCTCCCAAAGTGCTGGGATTACAGGCTTGAGCCACCGCGCCCGGCCTTAATTTCAGTATTTCAATTGTTAGGAAAAATTTATTTGTACCCTCACTACTTACACAATTAAAATTATTTAAATTTAATATAGGGAATAGCTGGTGTTACGGTTTTTCCATGTAATCTTGGCGGATATCAGAGATATCGGCCGAGATTTTAAGCCGACCTGCCTATCCCATTAGACTCCTTGACCGCTGGGACCGACAAGTTCTCAGAAAGCGCGTCTGGTGGATGGTGAAACTCCCGGGGTTTAGTCCCACCTGTACTGGTGCCCCCTGGTGGTGATGTTGCGCAACGGCCGCCTCTTCCCGACGGCAACTGCTAAAAGCAGCCCCTGGTCACAGGATGGCGCCAGGCATGTGCAGGCTGAAGGACGCCCAGAGCTGAGGCCGGGGACTTGGAGCTGGTGGATGGGCCTTGGGGATCAGCAGTTTCTGGATATTTGGCCCAAGTTTCCCTTGCGGGGGGACCTGGAAGTGGAGGGTACCAGAGCGACTCCTTTCTTGGCTGGGGTGTAGCCCCTCTCCTGAGCCCCATGCTGTCCTTCCTTCAGGCGCAGGCAGCAGTCCTGCAGAGACACAGGGGCCCTCGGACCTCAGAATGGATCCCCACAGACAGGAGCCGCCGGCCCCAGCCCTCTCTTAGCTGTGGCTCTGCAGGGCTGCAGGGGCTTGGCGGCCTGGAGCCATCTGCCGCTCTCACATGATCCCCTGAGAGACCCAGCTCTAAACATGGCTGCAGTGGAAACTACCAGGGCTAGGCTCTGGCCAGGGTCAGGTGCAGGATGAGGACCAGAGCTGAGAGTCCTGGGGACACTGTTAATAATGACACTTAGATGTTGTAGGTTATTAAGACTTTTAAGTCAAGAGCCAGACGCAGTGGCTCACACCTGTAATCCCAGAGACTCAGGAAGCTGAGGTGGGAGGATCACTTGAGGCCAGGAGTTCGAGACCAGCCTGGGCAACATAGCATCTATAAAAAAATAATAAAATTAATTAAAAAGAAAAGAAAAAAAGACTTTTAAGTCAACTTTGCAGTTCCAAAGTGAATTTGGTGCTGAACAGAAATGATGGAACTGAGGAAGGGAATCCCTTATCCCCCATTGGTGCAGAGGCACCATCCTTAAGTGCCTGCCTAGTCCCACTCCCCCACAGGCCCTGGCTTCTTCCTCAGATGCCTCTTTCTCCTTCTCCCAGCAGCAGTCTCAACCCCTGCAGTCATTTAGGAATGTCCAAAAATGTCCTATCCAGGGATCATGGTGATTGTTACCCTACGGTACACGTTTGTTAAAAATCACCAAAGTGTGCACTTAAACTTGCTGAATTTTGTTGTGTGTAAATTATTCCTCAATAAAGCTGATTAAAATATAAAGATTTTTAGTAGAAAAAAGCAAGTGATGGAATGTGGGGGATTTTTTCTGTTAAAAAAAAAACACTATATGTGTATATGAGAGTTTTTTAATGTCTGGAAGTTTCCACATCAAAATCATAAAAAATAGGGGAAAACTGGGAAAGCAGGCAAAAGAGGTAACACCTGTTAGGGGGAGGGGGTGAGGGCGAGGTGTAGGCGGGCAGGGGTGCGGAAGGAACACTGGCCTCCAGCCAGACAACGTGAGAACAATGTGACACTGTTTTCCTCCAACCGAAGACCGTGCTTTAAATTGTGCTTGGATAACTCGTTTCTTTATAAACTTTAAACTTCACCACAGACTTTGCCCTCTTTCTTCTGGAGCAGGCTTTCTCTAGCCAGCCCTGTGAGGGGAGTGGGGCTGGAGAGGTGAGTTATATACGCCTGTCCAGCTGTTCCTCGCATGTGCCTAGCATGGAGAATTGACCTCATTTTGCAGAAGGAAAAACTGAGGTACCCAGGGTCTCACAGGAAGTTGTTCTCTGAGCTGGGACTGGGACTCAGGCTCCTAGGTTCCCAGCCCTGGGTGCTGTCTGCAGCCCAAGTTTCGTGCTGTAACTCACCTCGAGGCTTTGATTCCAAATTTCAGTGTGCTTATTTTGGTTTGAAGTGGTGATAACACACTAACTCAAGGCACAGAGGGAGCAGAGCCCCCAGAGCACAGTAGGAGCATCCTGGGGAAAGGTGCCTTCCAGGCGCCAGCTACACCCCACACATGCCCTGTCCCACCTGGCCCCACTCCCCAGGCATTCCAGATAAGGCAAAGCACCACCTCCAGGCCAGGGAGGGACTGGGGCACCACAGACATTCCAGAGAAAGGACCACTTCACCCACTCTCCTTACAGGTGGGAGACTGAGGACCAGAGAGGGCAGGAGGCCCACCCAGGGTCACACAGCCAATTAGAAGTAAAGCAAGGACTCAGGCACAGGCTGGTGCCCCCGGCCAGTCACTCCTTGCAGAGCAACACACAGATGGGAGAAAAGGCAGTGTCTAAAAATGTGGCCCCGAGTCTGGGTAGGGACAGAGCTGGACAGCCAGGGCTAGGGTGCTGAGGAAGGAGCCAGCTGGACTGCTGTGGGAGAGGGAGTTTGAGGGCCCGGAGGCTGGGGCAGACACGGTGGGCTTTGTGCTCTCCCTGTGGTCAGGAGTGGGAAACAGTGGCCGGGAAGAAATCGAGGGTGGTGAGTTCCCCACAGCAATGAACCACTGCCACAGGCACAGCATGGATGCATCTCCCAGAAACTGAAGACGGAGTGGACAGCCCAGAGGCCAGCTACAGTATGCTCCCAATTTTATAGAGCTCAACAATCAAGTGAACCAATATATTGATTAGGCCTATAGGCGTGAATGCAAATGTTTTATTTTTAAGCAAAGGAATGACAAACACAAAATTCGGAATAGTAGACACCTTTAAGGGATGCTAGGGGAGTGGGAGAGATGCACGAGCTAGATGCAAATTTTGGAAATGTTCCAGTTCCTGAATTGAGTGTTCGGATCATGAGTGTTTATTATAAATAGTTATTAAACTTCATAATTTACATCTCTAATAATTCATACTCATTTAGGGCTTACTATGGGCCAGGCCCTTTAATAAGCACTTTATGTATATTATGTGCTTATGTATATGCTCACTGAATCTTCACAACAACCTTATGAGGTGGGTCCTCATTTTCCAGATGAGGAAACTGAGGCACCAGTGATTTGTTGGAGTTCACACACCTGGTATCCGGCCCCAGATTCTAACCCAGGCATCCTGATTCCAGAGCCCGTGGTCTAAACCATTCTACTAAGTTTCATATATTATTGTGTAAGTAACAAATGTTTTATTATTTTAATCAAATAAAAAAATTTAAAGTGTACCGGGAGAGGCAGGAAAGGAAGTAACCACTGTATTGCAGGCAAGAGGGGCAGGGCCTGAGATGGAGAGAAAATCTCCCATCAACCCTCCCCTTCCCAGATTAAATTCCTCCCCTCCCTCACCCTCTCCTCCAACTGCCCAGCCTCTAACCCTTCTTCAAGGCCCCTCTCCCAACAGCCTCCCTCATTGCTGACCCCTCTTCTCTGAGCACTGAGGACTGATGATCCTGTGCTTTTGTTTACAAACCTGGGTGGCCTGGTGATGTGTACTGTTATGGTCAAGATAAACTGGACTCAGCATGGAAGACTTCATGGAGGAAGCAGCCCCGGTACCCTCTGGGAGGACCTGGAGGGCTAGGCCAGAGCTCCAGCCCCTGGTGCCCCGTTCAGAGATGCTGAGCCAGGGGCTGGACACAGGGGATGCTGGAGTCAGCTCTGATCAGAGGAGGGGTCTGCCCCCAGGGTGGCAGGGGGTGGGAGTACCAGGAGCAAATGGATTTCCCCTGAGGCCTTCTCCTGGCCTCTCCTTGCAGCTCAACCTTCACCCTTCCCACCCGATCCATCCCTGCCCCACTCAGCTCCCTTATTTATAAACCATATGTCCCTGTGTCCCTGCCTGCCCCTAGTGTTTGTCCAAAGCTTCAGCTGCTTCCCCGATAACCCTAGAATGAGTAGTCCTGGAGAACTGAGAAGGACCCAGGAGCAAGCGTAGTTCAGGGATGCTCCCCCCACCCCTGCTTAGGAACCTTCAATGGCTCCCCATGGACACTCCAGGATCTGATGCATAGAACATACTCAAAATTCAGTAGCTTTCATATGTAAAATTTTAATTTCAGTTTTTGCCTACAGGAGCTATTCCAGACCACTTGGCCAAAGGCCTCAAAGTCAACTGAGGAAATTCAAGTCCAGGATGGGGAAGTGACTTGCTCTCGCTCACATAGCAAGGCCATCGGGCCCTCTCTACTCCACCGCCCTGCCTTTCTGCCCAAACGTAATAGACAAATGCAAAGAACGTAGTCCCAGACCTTTCCAGCTGTGTGACTTTGGTTGCTTGCCTAACCTCTCTGATTCAGAGTTTCTTCATCTGTAAAATGCAAACATTGTCTGTTTTCTTCAATACCCAGCACCCAGAATGGTGCGTGACAAATAGTAAGGGCTCAATAAAAATTTATCAGATGAATGAATGAGTAATCCCTAACTCTCGGCTCATTTATGGGCATCAAGCCAAGCGGTAAATATGAAATGAGGTTCCTGTGCAGTGCCGAATACACGGCAGGGACATTGCAAATGGTGCTCCTCTTGCCCCTCGCTGACCACGCTGAGGATTCTAGCCTCCCTTCTGACCCCAGTCAGGGACTCCCGATCTCCAAAGCCCAGACTCCATCCTGAAATCACGGGCACCCAGAACTCTGAGCCTCACGAGTTTGCTCAGCTCTCCCAGGCCAGCCTCCTCCCCAGCAGCTCCTCTGGCCTCTGCTCCTATACCACAGGCCTTGCACTCGGCGCCTGGGGAAACAGTGTCCCTGGCCTGCCCAGAATGCCCAGCCTACAAGGCCTGGGCCCCGTGGACACTGTTTTCTCCTCTTCTCCTTTGCTCAGCGAATGTTTCTTTGCTCCTCCTGGGACTCACGGTGGAGGAGAGGCCAGCAGGGATGGCAGTGCTTAGAGCAGGGACAGGTGAGCTGGCGATCATGCCTGTGCTCAGGGCCTTTCCGGGGACAGTAAAGGCCTTGGCAGGGATGGTGTAGGACTGTCCCCAAAGACAGAGAAAAGCAGAGATGAGAAATGTTCACAATAAAAGGCAATCAGAGGTGAGGGCCAACGCTAGCTCAGGGCGGCAGAAAGAGCTCCAGTCCCATCTCTGCGACTGAGCCCAGAGGTGACGTGGGGCAGGTCCCATCTCTCCGGCCCCAGTGTTCTCAGCTCTATGATGGTGCAGGCGTCGGGGCTTTGGTCAATCCCCATCACCTCCAGCTCTCATCTGGCTTTCTCATGTCATCGCACCTGAGCATCCCCACAGGCAGACGTGGCGGTCCCAGGACAACCATGCCAACAGGAAGCTTCTACTTCAGCCCTGCCTGCTAAGGAACCTAACTCCCTCCTCAGTGCATTAAGCCCCAGAACCTGCCCTGCAGGGGTCCCCGAAGGATTAGCGTCCAGCAGCAGAGGGTAGGGGTGATGTGGGCACGTGGGCAGGGCTTTGAAGACGGTCTCCCTGGGAGTGCTAAGCTCCCAGCTTTGAAAATAGTCCCCCTGGGAGGACCCAGGGGAAGGGGCCTCTCTGGCAGCTTCCCCAAGAGTTGGGCTGAGGTGCCAGGGTGATGTTTCCACCCGGATAAGCCCCGGAGTGTGTGGAATGAGAGCCAGGCCTGTGAGGGCTGCACGGGTTTCCTCCTCCCACAGGCGGGCGGGCAGGACTGGCTCTTGGCTCCTGCAGCCGGGGCAGAGAGGCCCCGCCACAGTAATAGCACACAGCAGCCACCTCAGGCCTTCCTCTCAGTGCTGTGTTATGGGGGCCTCAGCACAGGGAGGGGCTGCCCAGGGTCGCACAGCAAGGCAGCGGCAGGGCCAGCAGGTCCCTAGGGTGAGTGCAGGCGTACCCTTTTCACAAGTGGACTGTCACAGTGGCCCCACCTAACCCTGGTCGCTGGGATGCCGGAGCCTCTGAGAAAGGTCCCCAGACCACCATCCCTCTGTGGGTCCCTGATAGTGGAGCTGAGCAAGCATGGAGCCCGTGAGGTGTGATTTAGGACAGAGTCACAGGAGATCAGCTGGGTTCTCAATAACAAGCCCCAAGGCCAACACATAGACTTCCAGGGATGAGGCTTTGAAAAGCTTTTGGACAAAATCCTTGAGCCAGGAGTGTCTTTCAGGACTCTCAAATTCAATCCCCATGTCTACATGGGGACACTGAGGCTGAGAAAGGAGAAGGGGCTCCTTCAAGGTGCCACGGTGAGTCAGTAGCAGAGGAGAGCCCGGAACTCTGGGCCCTGACTCCTAGCCCAGTGCTCACTCTACTTCCACTGGCTGCGGGGGATTGGGAGTAAGGGAGCCTCGGTGTGCAGAGCCCATCCAGATGGGCTGGGATTGGCCTATTTTGGAAGGGTCTGGATGAGGCTGTAGCTCTGCTTGGGCTCACCCCCAGCCTGCACCACCTTTGCCCACAGCTCCAGGAGCTTGGCACGGACACCAGCCCCAGCTGGTTCCAGCACAATAGAAGGACAGTCAATGATTCATGGAGGCTTCATTCCTGGGGGCCTTCTCCCCCAGGAGAAGCTGCTGGCTCCTGTACAAGTTCTCCAGCAGGGCAGGACAGGGATTAATCAGTGATGGGTCTGGAGGGAGAGTGTGGGAGGATCCTCCCTACCCCCTATCTCTTCCTCTCTCCTTCTCTTTCTCCCCGCTTCTCTCTCTCTCTCTCTCTCTCTCTCTCTGCCCCCTTCTCTCTCTCTCTCTGGCACACCCTATACCTGCCCCTCTCCCCCACTACCTCACCAGCACCATCACTGGGAACTCTACACCTCACTTCCTGCTTCTTCCCTCACACCTGCCCTCAGGAGAGGTTTTGATAGATTAAGCCATCCTGAGGTTTTATACAGGACAATCTGAAAGCTAAGGGGCCCTCAGAGATAACACCCAGGCCAGCATTTATAATGGGTGTTTTGTAGAAATCCAGTTGTTGGAAATGGTAATCCATGTTACTTCTGAAAGAAGGTTCTGTGGGCAAACAAGTTTGGTGAACACTGGCTTAAATAAAATGAGTTCTTACTGTGGGCCTTGTTGGAGCCTCTACTCTGCTGACTCGAATGGTGAGACTCCAAGAGGGTGATGTGGTTTCCAGACTTACCTCACCACCCATGAAAACCAGTCGATAGCTCCAAGAGCTGTGACCCTCACGTGGCGAGGACCACAGAGGGCAGGTGACTTCCCCAAGCCACTCCACTCAGGCCTTAGCCAGGAGCATGGGTGGCACCTATTGGTAAAGTCCCTCTGGCTGCTAAGCTATTTCAAATCCAACTCTCCAGGGTATTTTCTTCCAGAAAAATCTCCCCAAGGGGAGCCTGGGTAGCTTCACATTTAGGGAGAAAGAGGGAAAGGGGCAGGGGCCTGGAGCCCTCCGACTTTTCTGGAACTGAAATTGCAAGCCCATGGAGGCATTCCTGGGCATGGTGTCTCAGACCTCACATTCCTGGAGCCAGATGCAGCTGCTCATCCCAGCCCGGGAGGTCACTGCCAGCAGCGGAAATTCTTGGAGTTCGTCTCGGATGGAAGCTGCCACCAGCCCATCAGCTACAATCCAGGCGCAGTAGCGGCTCAGCGGCTCCAGGGAACTTCACGAACAGTTTAACAGAGTGGCTCCCACCCAAGGTCCCAGGAATCCTCCCTCAGGGCGCGGCGTGGAGGTTCCTCTTTAGGTCTGCAGAGATACTGATGGGAGAGAGGGGGTAAAGCGAGGCAGGACACAAAAAGGTACAGGCGTAGGAGGGCGGGGGAATCCCTGAGTCCATCTCCTCGCTGCTGAGGCCCAGACACAGGGTGAAAGCACAGAACGCTAGGAAAGGGCACCGCGAGGTGTATTTCAGAGCCGCAGCACGTGCTTGGTGTTGGCACGCACAAGGTGGCCTATTGGAACTATGGGGCCACATCCCCTGTGACCAGCCTCCACAACCTTCCTCTGTCAATGATTTCACTGGGACATGAAACTAGCTTTGGCCACGCTCTGCCGTCTTAAATATGGAATTCACCTCCCAGTGCCTGACTTCACAAGGAATGTCAGCTGAGGAAATGTGATCAATGAATATAAAGGTTACTGACATTCTTAATCACATTTTGAATTTATTATACATTTCTTATTGAAAAAAATGTTCATTGACCCAAAAAAATATTTTGTGTATAATCAGTCCAAGGTTAGACATTGGATCTGGCAAAGAAGATGGATGGCAGCATCCTGCCAGCCTGGTTTGGCAAGTGAGGAAGGGGAGCCCGGACTCCCACCAGACCCCCAGGAACTTGCTCTTCCCAGCAGGAAAAAAACATCAGCTGCCCAGAACTCGGCAATGTGCCACTATTCTGCGATTGGGTCTGGGTAAGATGCCCTCGTATTGCTCAAAAGCTAGATTTAAAGAAGGTTTCCTTGGAGTCCGCAGGAATCCTGTCATCCCCTGGCAGGCAGTAGCCTGACACAGTCCAGAAGACCCTGCAGCTGGGCCCACAGGCAGCTCGCAGACGTGCACAGATGCAGCGTGGGCATTCCTGCTGACAGGCCTGACATGACTCTCCGAAGAATTGAGCCTCCTACGCACGTGCACACACATGCACACACACCCCCAAAGTGATATTCCAACTATATTAACACCCTGTGTGCCATGAGCACCACCCCCAGCCACCAACTTTACACGTACATGATTAAAATAAATTTTCTTAGTTTCATTGGTTTGATTTGTTTTGGTTTCCTATTTGAGTTCCTTAAAGGCATAAGTTATTACATCTATTTAAGTCGCATTATGAAAAATATAAGCTAAGTTTACAAAAAAAAAATAAACTCATATGAAATAAGTCACCAGGGGCACGTTGCCCCCTTTCAGAATGTTCAAGACTGCTGTGATTTGTAAGCTTCAATCCTTAAGAACGTTTTCATCTGTACTAATTCTCTGGATTTCCTTTTTTTGGATTGGACTCATTTGTCGAATCAGCTTCCCTCATGTTACTATTTCAGAGGGAGAAAGGATAATACTCTTCTACACATTGTGTATCTACTTACCTACTTAAGCTTATTGAGAAGTGTATGCCAACTCACCCTTAATAAAAACAAGCCAGGCCAGCCTTCTCAAACCAATATTCGACCTGGGGAGCATGCTGGCTCTAGGCAAACTGAGTCTAGTACCTAGTGGTGACATCTGTTAGGAATAACACGCCTCTTGAGTTCCACATAACTCAAGGCACAGAGGGAGCAGAGCCGCCAGAGCACGGTGGGAGCATCCCAGGGGAAAGATGCCCCCCAGGGCCCAGCTGCACTGTCCCACCTGGCCTCACTCCCTGGGCATTCCAGATGAAGCAATGCACCACCTCCAGGCCAGGGAGGGACTGGAACACCGCAGACATCACAGAGAAGGGACCACTTCACCTACTCTCCTTACAGGTGAGGAGACTGAGGACCAGAGAGGAGCCTTGAACTCCAGCCTTGGACTATGTGCCCCAATCTGCTGATACACACATACATGCACATACACACACCCTTTTTCTAACTTGGACCTTGCTGGATAGACACCTCTTACTCCTTCCCACCCAAGGTTGATGTGTAAAATGTATACCAGCCTGGTATGGTGAGGACACCAATCCATCGGAACTATCCTACAACTCTAGTGCTGGACAGGGTCTGAGGGGCCCCCTTAACCCATTGAGTGCTGGATTGTGGGGAAGCCTAGGGGAGAATAGAGAGGGGCCAGGAAGCTAGGAAGGCCAGAGAGCAGGAATGGGAGAATGTTACTTCGATAGCTCAAAACAGATGGAAATATTTTAAGAGCAGGTGGATTGGGCACGGAGGCTCATGCCTGTAATTCCAGCACTTTGGGAGGCCGAAGGGGGTGGATCACCTGAAGTCAGGAGTTCGAGACCAGCCTGGCCAACATGGCAAAACCCCATCTCTACTAAAAATACAAAAAATAGCCAAGTGTGGTGGCACACGCCTGTAACCCCAGCTACTAGGGAGGCTGAGGCAGGAGAATCACTTGAACCTGAGAGGCAGAGGTTGCAGTGAGCCAAGATCATAGCACTGTACTTCAGCCTGGGCAACAGAGGGAGACTCCATCTAAAAAAAAAAAAAAATTCCAGGTGAAGCTGTACTAGCCCGTACGGCTGAAGATCAGTTGTGCTGTCACCCAGTTCCTGATTGGTGCACTGGAAAAAACAGAAAAATAAGCAAATCCTACATGCAGAGAAGATGGCTTTATTGGAATGAAGCAGAATCACCTAAGCAGGATGAGCTCATTAAAATTGCTGGATACCCTTCGCCATAGGCCTCTCTGCACACCAGGGCCCAAGGTATCTGTGGGGACCAGTGGGCTCTTGAGGGCTAGGGAAGACACCCCTCTAAGCACGGGCTTCACCTGCCTTCCCTACCTACAGAATCGCCCCCTTTCTGGCAGTAAGGACAATAAACATCACTACCTTTGGGTCTTCGGGCCCCCAAGAATGGCCCCACCTTGGCCCCCAGCTCAGCAGCAAATTCCACTCATCGTCCTCATTGTATTCTAAACCTAAAGAAAACAAGACGTCATGCCCAGCAGCTCCTCCATGAAACATTAATCACTGTCCCCTCCTAGAGAGGCTTCTGACCAGTGAAGGTGTGACCTACAGGAGTGATGGAAAAATCCCAAAGGGCCAGCACATGGCCTGGCCACACCATGGACGGGGGCCCCGGCACCAGTTCCTCCAGTGCTTTTCCAGATTCCTGGCTTGGGTTCCAGGGATACTGAGGACTGCCTAAGAATCCTGAAAGGGAAAGAACCCTCCCTGCATCTACTGAATCCCCCAAGAGTGCCGTGGTCCTTGTGGTCAAGTGGCCTTGAGCCAGCCACACCCTTCTATTTGGGCCCTCGGAGCCCACAGAAGCTTTGAGATGGATGACGGTGCTGGGAGCAGGGCCAGGGCTATGGGCCGCTAACCCCGCTGAAGCTTACCACATCTCTGGCCAGTGGATGAATCCTAGCCCAGGGTATTTCAGAAATAGAGTCTTCTACCTATAACCACTCAACACCTCTCCACGGCCAGGAAAGATGAATCCCCTTGATTCTGGAGGAGAAAGTGAAATGTCAAAAAGCAAATATGAATCTGTAAGGATCTCAGACTCCTAAATGTTTAGAAACCCAGAAGAGATTGATCCGGTGCTTGAGATCGTAAATATGTGTGGCTGAAGTGAACATTCACCGCCGGGCTCTGGCCGACCTTCTGATCTTCCCAGGGTTCCTAGGGGTCCTCAGAATAAATGGAGCAATAACAGAACCATATGCAGAACCGTAACTTTTTGCTCTTGTGAGTTTAATGGAAAGACAAATATTCTAGGATTCAATGGCTGTTAGATTAAATTCTGCTTCCTTCTGGGCCAGGTGCAGGGGGCATGACCTTCCAAGCCAGCTGAGCCATTCCGTGTACAAGTCTCAAGGGGAGGGCCAGGAGGGTGTCTGATGGAGATAGTGACCTGTTGTCTGGTCTCATCAGGGACCCAGTTGGAGATGCGTGACAGGTGCCCCTCATCAAGTCACATCACATGTGCAGTTGCCTGAATGTTCAACAGCCTGAGGACAAAGATTGAATCCTGGGAGTTTTCAAGAAATTTACTACCTCCATTAAAGTCTGATGAACAAACAGACAAGGTCTCAGCTACCCAAGGAGCCCCACTTCATCTGTTATTCCCTCAAACCTCTCCCTATGTTGGGCTGTATAGAAGATGAGAAGATCAGAGTCAGGGGTAGCTCCAAAGAGATGGGGTGTCTGGAGCACTAAACCCACAGACTGGAAGATGAGGAGGAGTCTGGGATCACTTTGACCCAAAGCTGTTGCCACCTGGCCTGATGAGTAGCTGAGGGCCTGTCTTATTGCATTATTATCCCTCATGGTGCAGCATTGCCCTTCCCCTTCTCAGATACTCTGCTGGGTGAACATGGTTCTCAGACACTTTCCTCCCAAGGAGAGGCCCTGGAAGGCAGCAGGGAGATTTGAGTGACACCACGTCCAGTTAGCCCTGGAATGAACAAACTTCTCCTGATGCCGGAGAACTCTGGGGCTGGCCCTTCTCCTGCCTTCCCCCTCCCCATGCCCACTCTGCCTGGCTTCCTGGCTAGCCCAGAGCTTAACTTAGCAGGAATCATGACAAAACCAGCCCAGACCACATCGTGGAAAAAGCCTGATCTTTGAAGCCAAGTAGAATAGGTTCAAATCCCAATTCTACCACCAACCTGCTGTATGGCCTAGGGCAAATCATTTCATCTTCAGGGGCCCTGGCATCTTCTACAAATGGGGACACGTATCTCTACCTTCCAAGGATGTTGTAAAGATTAGAGCGAATGTATGCAAAATCTCAGGGAGATTCCTCACACATGGTAAGTGCTCAAGCAATACCAGTTCCCTAATGTCTTACTCAGGCCCTGCCTCATGGCTTTAGGATTCTAGAAGTCATATCTAAGCAATACACTAAAGAAGGCTGTGCCATGGAGTGGGGGTGAAATGGGGGTGGGGTAGGAGTGAATGAGTAGGAGTTGAGGTGGGGTGGTTGGGCCCATACTGGTGATTGGGAGGGCTTCAGGCCTAGAAGAATGTGACAAATTAAGGAGACAAGTCGAGAAGGGCCGTGAGCGATAGGCTTGGAACACCGTCACAGGCGGGCTTGGGATACAGCGGGCTAGCCCATACCCAATTCCCATAGCTTGGCTGGCACTCTGCCATTTATATGCCCCTCTCAAGCTGGGAGATAAGTTTCCTTATCTGTTGAATGAGCTAAAAGTTCTTGCGAGGGAATGGAGAAGAGTGTGCAGATGTGATGCACTGATTTGCGGGACTGAGACAGCCTAGTGACCTAAGGCACACAGAAATTAGAAACCCTGTTCCATCAACACGGCCTCAGTCTTCACTGGGGGCGCCTAGCTCCTGGCTCCCTGAGACCCAGCCCCCCTTATATCACCATCAGCCAGGCATTCCACAGAGGGGACAGGAACCATGTGTCTCCCAGGAGCAGTGCTGGGGCCCCAGGACCTGTCGATACACTATTTCCCGCCTCAGCCCACTGCCGTGGTGATACCTGTTCCCTATTATCAGGCACTACTAAGTGTGTGTGCCCGTCGGAAGGGTCAGGAGCTGGGGTCCCAGTCTCAATCTGAAGTAGCCCTAACTGCACTGGGCTCTGAAGAGTGAGTCTGTCACCCCTGAGATGCCCAGCCCCGGTCAGATGGGTTGCAAATGTGAGTGGAGGGAGGGAGGAAGGTGAAACAATCCCTAGTGTTCCCTGGGCCCTGCTCTGTGGAGGGTAGAGGGGATGAGGGGGCTGTTAGACTTCAGGCCTGCTTTCCCCCATCCCGTCCATACTCCGGAATCAGAAATGGCTCCCATCGCTCCATTTAAACTGATCAGAAGCCTGCCCCTTTTCCCTGTCCCCAGGTCTCCAAAGTCATCCCACTGGGCTCTGGAAGTCTCCTGCTAGGGGCAGGACCCTGTATCCCTCAGATAGGGTTCTGGGGTGTGGCTGTATCCATCGCCTGAGATCGGTGGTCTTGAAGGCAGAAGGGGAGGCAGTGGCTCCTCCTCAGACTGGGTCTCTAGCAGTGGACTGATTTCCTTGTGGAGTCATCCAGAAACATTTGTGGGGACACGGCATCAAAAGAAGAAAAACTACAGGAAGCCCGAAGGACCTTACAAGTCATTTTCCTTTATTTGCTTAACATATAATGAAATTCCAACTCCAAAGAGACATATATGCAGAGCAGACAGATGCAGGGCCCTGGTGTGCAGCAGCCTAGAACCAAGCAGGGGGTGGGTGTGCCCCCTCTCCCCTCCATCAAACCCTCCCCACTCCTGGCCCCTGGCCATTGCCCAGGCAGAAACTGAGAAGCTGGAAATGAGAGGAATCAGCCTTGTGGTCCAGGGAGTAGCCGGAGACAGGGCCTTGGTTACTAGGCCTGGCCAAATCATTGTCTAGCTGAAACCGTGGGCCTCAGTTTATCTGTTAAATGAGCTAGAAGTTCCTGCTGGGGAATGGAGAAGACAGTGTGCAGTCGTGATGCGCTGGTGATAGCTAAGGGCCTCCTGGTTGTCCCTCTGCTTCTAAATACCTGTGTAATTGTGTCTCTTGGTTTCTGTTGCCATCATGGCTAAGTGCACAGTGGTGGAGCTGCTCTGGCCCTGGTGGAAATGAATGGACTTATGTAGATAGATGAGTGGAAGAATTCAGCCTTCAAAGCTGATTCTGATCTCTGAACTGTCCTTGGGCTGCAACTATAGCAACCTCATCACGTCAAGGCTGACCCCTCCCCTCCAGGTCAATGCGGAGGGAAGGCCGTGGCCAGGGGTCACACGGCAAGCCTGTGCAGGTTACTCACCTGCTCAAATGCCTCCAACCAGGAGCTCATGAACAAGAGAAGAGCTTGCTCCATCCTGCTCAGGACCAGCTGAGGGCTTGGAAAACCCCCAGGCCCAGCAAGGTCATCTGCCTCCATGGGCTGACCTGCATCAGGGTCTTTCTGTTCTCAGGCTTTGGGCTTCAGATAGCTCAAGTGCTCTTTGATAAACATACGCCAGCATAATGGTGACCTGTGTCTACACTGATGACAGGGAGTAGAGAACTGAAAGAATGAGCAAGATAATGCAGTGATAGATGGAAAGACCAACTAAAACTCAGAGAAATAACATGGGTATTCCTCCTTCACCCTCTAAATGGCTTTATTCTGTCTAGGGAAGCCTCTCCATGGGGAACAGAAAGTTCCAACTACCTGGCTGGCTGTCGATCTCTGCTTTGTAGCCTGTTTGCTCTGCACACACGTACACAGAGGTGTGTGGCAACAGGCATGCCCCTGGGGAAAGAACACAGGGCAAGTGGAAAGAGCAGCCCTGGTCTAGACCACATCTTCTGGACCCATACTGTGTCTGCACTTAGGGGTTGCAGGCCCGTTGAGCTCTGCCGATCCCTGCCACTTTGCAGAAGGAGGTCGCTGAGGCCCTGAAATAGGGACAATTCCAAGGTCAGGCCGTAAGTCCGAGCGGGTCGGGGGCCTGGGAGCAAGTAGAGCTGAAGGAGCAAAGCTTGCCCCTCCACTGCACCTCCTGGGATCTCTCCCCTCCAAGCACCATTGGGAGCAAGGTGCATGTTAGGAGAAGAAGGAGGGCCATGACCAAAGGCACAAAGCAATTACAGTAGAATCCCAGGCACCTGCGCAGGTGAGTCGGCGAGCAACTTTGGGGCAAGGGGGGACTTTGTGGCACACCTCCCATCACACTCTGAGGGGGCGACTAGCAGGTGGGTCCCTTTCTTTCACCTCCTCCACGACTTCAAGGGAGTGGATGTATTGGTAAATCTTGGTCCCCAGGAAGCTCTGAGGCCAGGAAACAGAAAGAGAAAGAAAGAGATAGAAACACCCCCAAATGAGGCTTGACCATGCAGGTCTGGCAGATCTTGGGGAAGTGACTTTGGCCAGCTTGTCAGAGTGTCTACAATATGGATTTCACCCCTCCCCTCCCTCCGCCCGTCCCTGCCCCTGCCCCCTACGTGGATGCCCAGGCCAGACCCCTTCTATTTGGGCTTCATCTCCACCCTGGAGTTGATGTCGTCGGCATCCAGGTCATACTCCTCCACCTGGCCGCTGGTCCACACCTTCACGCGGTCTGTGAAGTCACTGCTGCGTGGGGCCAGGATGAAGTCGTAGATGAGCACAGCCAGGGCTCCCCCGATGAATGGCCCCACCCAGAAAATCTAGGAACAGAGCAGGTACGTTGAGACGGCTCCACTCAGAAGTCTCTGGAAAGCGTTCCCTGGGTTACCTCCCAGCCCACCACCCCGTTGGACAGGTTTTCTCCCACCTGCGATGGAGGCAGGTAGGAGCACCAAATCCTAACATCCTGATTCCAGTGCCCTCAAAACTGGCCCAGGCCAGAGTACACGGTAAGGGCACCTCCTTGCCTCTGCATGGCCCAGCTCAGGCATGGGCAGTAGCAGCCCCTTCTTGAGGAAGGCCACTGCCCCCACGCTCCCAGCTTTGAAAGGGCCCCAGAGACCATTGCCTAATGCAAAGCTGGCCTAGCACATCCACATCCACAACAATAAGAGCCAAAATCCACTGAGCGCCTCCTCTGTGTTGCGCTCAGTTTACAGATAGGGAGTGAGCCCTTTCCTCCTCCTGGCCACCCTGAGAGGTGGGTACCACCATATCCCCCTCCGCAGCTCAGGAAACCAAGGCTCAAGCACACGGCGCAAGGTCATGCTGAACCTGAAAGTGGCTGAGCCAGGATTTGGAGCCTCACTTTCAACCACACAGCTGGGATGACCTGGAGGCCAGGCAGCATGGGGCAGGGCCGAGCTGGGAGGGCAGAGACTGGGCCTGAAACTGCTCGCATTGTGACCCCACCCTGCCTCTACATGGCAGGCCTCGGTTTCCTGATTTCCTGTCCCCTGGCTGTCTCCTAGAGCCTCCAGGACAGGAAGGGACACTGTGAGGGTGGGGTCAGGCTTACCATGGGACACCAAAGCCTCCCACCCCACCTCCCTGCACAGTAGGGGCAGCCTGTGGGTCGCCTACCCAGTGGTTGCTGAAGTTGTGTGTGATCACCGCGGGGCCGAAGGACCGAGCAGGGTTAATCCCACAGCCGGTGTAGTCAATCTGTGAGGGAAAGAGACAGGGAGAGGCAAAGGCAGAGAGTCACAGGTGAAGAGAGAGTGAGAGGAGGGAGAGGGTGGAGGGAGAGAGAACAATCAGGGTAGGGGACAATGAGACCCAGCAAGAGAGGAGTGCTGACCTCAAGCTGGGCAGGAGGTCCCTCTGCTCCTCTCCAGGGCAGGACCCTGCCCCCAGTCCCCAGCACTGACCTGCCATCCTCCACCCAATGGCAAGAGCCCTGCCGGGAGTTCCACTGGCTGCCCATGGCAGGGCACCCCACCAGTCCCTGCCCTCCCTTCCCCCCCACCATCTGGGAGGGCCCCTGACTCACAGCCAGGAGGTGTCCAAGGGCTACAGAGAGGCCAATGGCAAGGGGGGCTGAGCCACCAAGGTCGCGGCGCCTTCGGTCAGTAGTGGCCAGCACACACAGCACCAGCTGGAGGGTCCCGATGATCTCGATGCCCAGGCCCTGGCCTGAGTTCACGCCATCAGCCAGCTGCAGGGGACAGAGGCGGTGAGGACTGGTGAGGAGGGTAGGCAGGGACTGTGTCCCAGGACCCCAAGGATCCCCAGGCCTCCCAGACCCAGGCATGGAGGGCAGACCCTCAGATGGGCCTTCAGAGTCCATCACAGGGTCCCGGGCAAGCACACACAGCAGGTAGTGGAAATCAGGCCTTGAACCCACCCACTGCTGTTGATGAAACTCCAGCTCAGCCCCTAATACCTGCCTAGACCCAGGCTCCACTCTGCCTAGAAGCTGGAGAGGCCTGGGGTGAGCTGAGGCCTTCTCATCCAGCTGCAACCAGGCCAGGGTATTCTGGGGTACCAAGGCCAGAGGCAAGGGGCAAGCCCCAGGCATGAAGATGATGGTCAGGAGCACTCCTAGGAGAAGAGATGCAAACAGGTGGGAAGGCCCAGCAGGGGACATGGCTTCATACCCAAAAGTCCAGACCATTCCACCCCATGCCCAACTGCATCTAAATTCTGGGGCTGGGGAGGCCTTCAGAGAGGTCCTGGCTCCCTCCACCCCTCTTTCTCCTCTGTGCTTGCCTCCCTTATTGTCTCCACCCTCTCTCTCTCCTTCTCCACCCCTGTATCTTTCCTTGGTCCAAGGCCATTACTTCTGGCCCTGCCCTCCCTGTCTCTCCTTCTCTCTTCTTCCTCCCCACTGCTGGCCCCAGCCTCACCCTCCCTCTCCCTGGCCAGAGAGGCCCCGCCACCACTGTCTGGCTGCCACTTACTCCTGGGCCACTTTTAGAAACATGACTCATGGAAAGAGAAGGGAATGGGATCTGCCGTGAGGTCATGAAAGCCCTCCCCATGCAGCTGCCCCAGGAGGACCCCTCCCCAGGAAGCCCCAGCACCTTCCACTATGCTTTGTGGCCATCCCAGGGGCTAAGTGCACTCACACAGGGGAGCTGGACCACATCAGCAAAGGCTCCCTTGCATAGATGCCCAGATGAGGTCACTTAGGCTGCCTTCTCCCAGGCAGGGCTGTTGCACCCAAACACTTCCCAGCTGGGAGTCTCACTACCCAGCTCCCATCCTCAGGATATGGGAGTGTCTCTAAGGCCATAGGGAATTTTGCAAAATCCAAGGTAGGGGGGCACACCTTGGAGGTTTTCCCAGCCCCACCCTGAGGCCATCCTACAAGAACAATCCTCTTCCCGCCTTTGTCTGCAGCCCTGGGTTACAGGGAATGACTCACATCCCCTCCCCTGCCTTGCAGCCCCAACTTTGGGCTTTTCCTGGCGGACCCCAGGGCTACATCCCTTAGGTCCGCCAGCCCTCTGGGCAATGCCCAGTTCCCTTTCTGTCCCAAGGTTGGGCCGAGGAGGCAGAAGCCCTGTGTTCAGGTCCTGACTCTTCTACTTTCTGGCACCGTGAGCATGGCCTATCCCCTCTGGTCTTCAGTCTTCCCATCTACAAAATGGATCTCATTGTCCATGCCTGCTCTCCAGAGCAGCTGGGAGGTTCAAAGGCCAAAGGGGCTGTCTCAGGGCATTTGGAAAGAGTTACCGATGCAGGAGGGATGGGGTAGTGGTTGTGACTCTTGTTTTGGTTCTTCTCATTGTGGGTGCAGGATTTGGGGACAGGCAGAAGGAGTGACGGCAGCTGGAGCTGCTGGCAGAAGCCTGCCCAGAGTTAGGACAGGCTGAATGGGGTTGAGGCTGGTGAAGCCAGCCTGGCTAGTCCTGATGCCCACCCACAGTTGCACCTGTGAGGCCCCTGTCCCTCTGGATCTGAGCCCTCAGGAAGCTCGCGGCTCCTTCTATTCCTCTATCTTCTGCTCTGTGAGGTTGGCCTAATTGCTAGCTGGCAGAAGTCCTGAAACCAGCCCTTCCCCGATGATTAATGGAGTCATCGCTGTAAGTGGCTCCCGCCTTGGAGAATCCTCCCAGCCCCACCCCTCACAGATGTGACCAGAAGGAGCTCATCTCCTCCTCTGTTTCTTAACCAGCTGTGAGAGTCCCAGCTGCTACCCAAAGACACCATGCAAAGCTTTTCATGCAAAGTGGACAGAGCAGAGGGTGATGGTTCCAGGCCCTGTACTCTGAGTCCTTGGGAAGGGGAGGGGTCAGCCACCTGCCCTGGGAATTCTGGAATGTGCCTTCCTGACTGCTGAGAACCACATGGGCTGACAGCCTTCCTCTCCAATGCCCACTACCACCACCACCAGGAAGCCTCCCCTGCTTGCTTCAACATCTACTGACAACCTTCCTTCAACTGCCTAATACACTTGCATTATTTACATCTGGAAAAACTTGATAATTCAGAATTGGAAGGGGCACTGAAAGGCCCGTTGAAACTCGATGTCCAGGAAAGAGCGGGTAAAATACTTCGAAATGTACGGTACTGTGTACAACCCATTAAATTTGAAAAGTTGCTTACACAGGGACAATTCCCATTGTAATCACTTGTTTTATACATATATATGTATATATATATACATATATATGTACACTATATATAATATGTATTATATATACACATATATTATATATAGTATATATTTGTGTATATGTGTGTGTGTGTGTGTGTTTGCACATCCCCATGTAGTTTTGCCTGGCCCAGGTCTTATTAAGGCAGAAAAAAGTAACAATCAGAACAATTCTCTTCCCGCCTTTGCAGCCCTGGGTTTTGTGAAGGCAAGTATTACCTAACAAATAATCCACACATTTCTTCTGAAGTGTCAGAAGATACAAGCTCTCCATTTTGTGCTGAGCCCTTGTAAAACCACTGCTCAAGGCCCAGTTCAGACCCCACCAGCTCCTAGAAGCCTTCCCAGATCCCTGGCTGGAATTAACTTCTGCTCCCACCCACCATGCCCTCATTGAATTCTCTGCATCTTGTAGGAAACCAATCTTCCTGCAGCCTATATGGGTGCATCTCCTCCTGGCCTGGGAGCTCGGTGAGGACAGGGTGGGGGACCTCTGCCATTTCTCTGCCCACACGTCTGAGGAGAGGCTCATTGTGTGATGATAGAAGTGGCAGAGAATGCTAATTTTCTAGAACCCCCACCCTCACTAGGGGCAGCCTGGCTCCAGAGATGCTCTCCGGACCCAGGGCTATCTTCTTCACTTTCTAGCTGGGAAACAATGGGTCAATCATTAGCCTCTGGGAGCCCCAGAGGGCAGCCTGTGTGATGGCTCAGTGAGATGATGATGCAGAGGCTGAGGCCCAGGGAGGATGCAGCAAAGCCGGGATCCTTGCCCCATAGTCTGTGCCACCCTACATTCACAGGTCAATGGGCTGGTCACTCCCAGGCCCAGCCAAGGGACCTGGCTATTCCCAGCGTGGACTTGGGAGCCAGCAGAAGGTGGTTCTGTGGCTGCCAGAGTGTCCTGCCTCTAGGGCAGCCCAGGGATGATCTCTCCAAGCAATGTGCTCTAAGCCTTCCCTGCTGCCCATAGACAGGCCAACCAGGGTAGCTTCCAAGACACGGGGCCCCCGGCTTGGCCTGGGCACTCTGGCACCCTGGCCTTGGGGAACAGCAGGCTCCAGAGCCAGGCCTGACTGAGGCTCCGAGCATTCGTTCTCCAGGGACAGGAACCATCGAGGCCTGCCCTGCCCACCTAGTGCCTCCAGGACTCAGCACTGGGCAGTGAGGAGACCCATGTGGGCCCCACAGTGTCACTCCTCCATGGGTGTTCACACGTGGACATGGGGGTATTCCTGGTTTTGTGTGCCTCTGTGTGTCTTTGTAAATAAGTGTCTGCTGTGTCTGTGGATGACCACATGTGTCCAGGGCTGACTCTCTTTTTTGTTAGATTGTAAGTGGTTTATTACACAATAATTAAATTTTTAAAATCTATAAAAGAACTACAAAAATCCCCCACGTGTGTGCACTAAACAACATAGCCTAAAAATAAATGCGGGAAAAATTGACAGAATTACAAGGAGGATTGGATCACTCTACCACCAGAGTGAAAAATTTTAACAATCTTCTGTTAGAAATGTATAGAATCATGAAGCAGCCCAAAACTACCAATATCACGAACAGGGAGGGTTCAAACCCCATAATTAACAAGCTTGATTTAAGAAAAATATGAAAAACCCTGTACCCGTGAATTAGAGAATGCACACTCTTTTTCATCCCATGTTGGATATTTAGACAACTGATGAGGTACTGACCAAGTGTCTTGGCCCTCTCTGGGAACAACTATCATGCAGGGGTCTCTGCAGGAAATGAGGTCCTGGAGGTCGTGCTGTGTGTTTGCACTGGTATGTCTGATGGCACTTCTGAGTGCCTCACTGTTTCCCTGTGTCATATACCCACACAGGTGCCACTACCAGCTCGAGAGGGAAGAGAAGAGAAAAACAAAATGAGCCCCCTGTGTGAGAAAGCAGCAGGTCTCAACAAGCCCTTTATTTGCTCCCAGAAACCATTTCATCTTCCTGACAAGAAACAATACACAAAGCAATGGCTTCCTCCCTCCCTCCCTCCCTCCCTCCTTCTTTTCCTAACTCCAGGGCAGGGAAAGGAAAAGGCTCCATTGAGGAACCCCCGCCCAACCCTCCTTGGGTCCCAGAGCCTGAGTGGGACCATCCGGTCTTGAGAATGTGCTTTGTGTACCGTGTGTGCGTCCCCCACGCAAGAGCACATGTGTGTGCATGTTTGTGTTTGTGCCATGTGTGTATACTTCGGAGCAGCAGAAATAATCAAGGGCTAGGAGGCAGCGCCACACCTCTGTCTCCGTGCCTCCGTGGGCTTCAGTTTCCCCATCAGTAAAATGGAGGCCTTGGCCCAGATTCTAGCCCCTGGCAGTATCTAGAAATACCTCCTGCCTGACCTCGGGTTGGTCACCCTCCAGCTCCAGATCAGAAACCTGAGCACCGGATCCCCCGCAGGCCATCAGAACTGCTGGTCTCAGCGTGACACAAAGCCTATGTTGCAGAACCTGTCACCCACCCCACTGGACCCCTGCATAGACCAGCACCCCCAAAGCAGCCTCCCCACCAGATAGCATCTACTTGCACACCCCTAATGGCAAGGACCTTATTGACTTAGAGGCAGCCCCTTCTTCATGTCAACAACAATATCAACAACAACCTTCTTTACACTGAGTAGAAATCTGCCTCTCAAGGGGCCCTGACAGTGAGATTGCAGGCACTGAAAGGAGCTGCTGAAAGGGCCGGGGTCATTTTCCAGCCTTTCTGGATATCTTTTAAGTTGGAGATTTCAGCCTCAGAGTATGCCCACCCCACTGAACTGTAGCTCCTGGCTGAGTGAAGACAGCCCCTCATGATCCCCCTGGGTACCATTCCATGTGGGCAAGGAGCCCCTCTTGTCCCCAGGGGGAAGCCCTGACTGAGGGGACCCTGGCTACTTGCAGGGCCTCGTGGACAGCATTTTCCTGCCTTCACCTCCAGGTGTGAGGGCTCAGATCCCAGCCATTCAGGAGACTCCAGACTTGGCGCTTCCAGAAGGTAAGGGCCATGGCCCCTGCTGGGTGGGGGCCTTAGACTAAGTGGGGGCACCATCTGAAATTGGCTTGCAGTGAACTAATGGCCCCTTGGGGGTAATGAGCAGGGGGTGAACCCCTCAGACAGGCATCCCAGGGGGCCATGTCCCTTCTCAAAGCATGGCCCCTTCAGAGTTCCCAGGGCAAGCCCCGGTCAGGGCCAAGCATTGGGATGGGCAACACTGGGACCGGCTGGGCTGTTCTGAGGGCCTTAAAGGGGAAGCAGCCTCAGGATTTTCCGTGATGAGGGAAGTCTCCACCACAAAGCTCCCGCCCCATCTCTGTGCCCTCCCCCTCATCTGGGGCTGGCGGAAACAGTAATTATATGTCCCAGATGTGGCATCACCACCCAGCCCCCAGCCCCTCCCTGGGCAGGCCGGGCTGGGCAGGGACATGGAAACTCTGCCTTCCTTTCCCCAGCCCTCCCCTGAGCTCTGGAGGAGGTGGCAGCACCCCCGGGAGAACTGGTGGAATGAAGGGGCCTCTCACTTTATGACTGGGGAAACTGAGGCCCAGAAAACTGGGATAAAGGGGAGAGCTTAGGGCTTCGGTCAGGCCCCTGATGCTGCAGGTAGAAACACTTCATGAGCAGTCAGGCCCCGAATGAGCAGGGCTGGGAGAAGACCCCAAAGAGGGTAGCTTTGCCCTCTGCCTGAGCTCAGCGGGCTGAAATCACAGGCTCTGGGGACCCAGACCCCTTCCCCTGGATGCAGCCCCTGGCCCAAATCCTGAGCACTCACCACCCTCCTCCCATGCCCCTCCAGCCTGACCATACCCCACAACTCCCACACCATGGCCCCCACCTCCTCCTAGCCTGTGCTCACACAGTCCCTCTGTCCCTTCCCTCTGCAATGTCTCCACATTCAGGATCCTACGAAACCTTCTCCCTGATGCCTTCCGGGCCCTCCCACCCCTTAAGTTCAAAAGTTCCTGGGCCTGACCTGACACCTCTTATCGCATCTGCCTCCTGCTCCGTATCACAGACAGCTGGGCACTGGCTTATCTTGACCTAGGGCTGTGGGCTTCTCTGGGGAGGCAGCCAGGCTAACCTAGCCCTGCACTGAGCACCCAGCAGTCCCCAGTCATGCTTGTAGGGAGCCGGCTGAGCAGACCAGACAGCAGAAGAATGAAAAAAGCCGGCAAATACCAGGAATCCTGAGTCCACCAGCATCTCCTACTTCTCAGAGCCCAGCCACACCCTGCTATGTCACTATCTCATAGACAGGAACTAGGGCCACACAGGCCGGTCTGTTGTGTAATGCCACATGGTATTAGTGGCTGAGCTAGGACAGGGACAGGCAAGAGTGTCCACCCCAGCCTCAGAGCCTCTCACCCTTGGCTAAAATTGGTATATGGCTCTTAGTACTAACCGGGACCTTGCAGGCTGGATGGAGGCCCACAGTCTCTCTAGGGCGTACCCTGAGCCCTGACTCAGTCAGGAGAAAGTTGTCCCCAACATGTCCCGAAGGGACACCCCCTGACTCACTGCAACCACTTCCTGCCACTTCTTTCTCTGTTTTCCTTGGAAATCTCCATGCCAACCACTTGCCCCACCCAGGTTTTGGCCGGGGTGGGGCTCAGGGCCACAGAGGCTGCAGGAGCCTCCCCCAGGTCATGAAGGACAGTGTGTCACCTGCTGCCCAGACCGTTCCCTGCTCTTGAGGCATCCAGGCCACGCCTGAGACCCCTCCAGTTCCAGGGACAGTGTCTGACGGGAGCCTTTAGGGGGGTACCTTCTCTATTTCTAGGCCCAGAGTTGAGCTTCTGACCCCCACCCTTCCACTGTCGGGACAGGGCAGTGCCTGAGCCCCCACCATCATGCTTAGCACCCTTATGTTCAGCACTGCCCCTGCTGGGCTGCTCTTAGCCAGCCTTCGTGGGATGAGTGATAAGCTCAAAGCAATGAAGTGAGCTGGCTGTCTGGGTGTGGCTGTGAGGTCACAACACCTAAGTCCCCTCTCAAGGGTCAGGGTCCACAGCTCCAATAAAGCTCAATAAGTTAGCAGCAGACAGGTCTTGAACCCAGGTGTCTGCCTCCCAGCCCAGGGCTGGCTCCCACACTAGGCTGCTCCTCTTTCTCTCCCATTTGCAACACGCCCAGCCCAAGTATTGGGGTGACTATAAAAAATGAAGGCCAGGGAGGGAATGGGGCACAGGAGTCGGGTGTGGCCTCTGATCCAGATGGCACAGAAGGGGCCCGCCCTCCCGCCTCTGGCTCGGATGCACATACTAGAGTGTGAAGCCTCTGCCAGCAGGTGCAGAGGTTCTGCCCTGTGAGATGGGAGGGACGATATGGGGTCAGAAAGTCTAGGAATCACATCCCCTCCCCTACAGGGACGCTTCCCCAGCCCAGCATACCCAGCCAAGCTTCAGTGTGAGCTTGACCTTACCCAGTGGAACTCCCCGAGGCCACAAGCTCTGCCCCCACTGGAAACTGAGGCCTGGGGGCAGAGCTTGACATGGCCTGCCTGAGCTCTGTCCCGTACATACCCCGCAGCCACGTCTAAACTGGCTAAAGTCTAAACTCCAGCCCATGGAGGTAATCTTCAATCTTGGGCCAAGCAGAGGTTGGCTGCAGAGGAGGTTGGGTGAGGTGTCACCGTGACACGAAAGTGCTAAGCCCCCCGTGGCTGGGCTGAGCCAGCTGCCCTCTGCACCAGACCTTCACCTAGCCTCCGCCAGGCTGTCAGCCGCAGGATCTGAACTTTGACTGGGAAGCAAGAGGACAGCTGCTGTAATCACTACTGCCATCTCTGAGGCGCCCTCCGAGATGGCCCACACAGTCCCCACACCCACCTGCCCTGCCTACAGCCCTGCCAGCCTCATCTCTCCAGACAAGTCCTCCTCTCTGCTCCTTAACCTCTCTCCCTCCCTGTGAGGGCACCCCCAAGCCTGCTCACCTGTCCCTTGGGCCGTCAGACATCCTCCAAGCCTTCCTCAGTCTCGCAGGCCAAATCGCCCCCTGCTGTTGCCCAAGCCCAGCCTGAGTTTGCACTTGTCTGAGGAGCTGGGAAAGGCCAGGTCTGGGACAGCAGGCAGCTGCCACCAGTGGCCACTTTGCCATGCTAAGCAGCCCAGGAGACATTCTTTTCCACAGCTGCCACCCAGTCACCAGCATCTGCTTGTCATTAGCGACCCCAGTCCAGACCCCATTCAAGCCAGGAGCCATGGGCACGTGTGGTTGCAAACTCACCCCCACACACCGTAACACAGCAGCACAAACATGCACACAGTTTACACAAGCACAGAGACTCATGCTGGCAGACGCATGCACACATACACACCTTCACACACACACACGCACACGTTCATGCACACACGCACATGCGCACACACCCACACACACACACACGCCACACCTCTCAGTGCCTGGAGACCATGGAGCCCAGCATTTGCCCCCCAGCCCATACTGTAATCCAGGAAAACTGCCTTCAAACAGCCCCAGAAAGTGTTTTCACTGCCTTATCTTTGTCTAATTCCCGGGGGCGGAAGAGTGGAAGACGGCCTTTCTCTGGATTCCTAGAGGTGGTTTGTTTGGAAACCTGTGTGAATATGGGGGGCTCCCTGAGGGAGTCCTGTTCACACACCTGCAGAACCAGCTGCAGACAGGCTGGGCATCTGGTTCAGGGTGGCTGGGGAAAGCGGGCGAAGTTTCCCCGGGGTGCAGGGCTGCGGGAGGAGGGAGTTGGCGGCACAGGCAGGACTGAGAAGGGCCAAAAAGCTACAGCCAAGGGGCGAGGAACTGCTGGCCAAGCTTATTCCCCATAATAGATGCCCTGCAGGGGACATTGGCAAGACCATAATTCTCTTGATCTCAGCTTCCCACAGTGCCTGGCAGAAAACAGGCTCTGGGAGGCATGCATAACTGAGTTCCAGCCCCAGCTCTTCCCCCCGGCTCTCTATGTGACCTCCAGCAACCTCTTGTCCTCTCCGTTCCTCAGTGTCTGCATCTGCACGATGGGCAGAGGATGGAACTGGTGCCTTTCAGCATCATTCTAGAACCCCCCAAGTTCGGGGACACCCCACTCACGTCATTGCGGCCGAGCGAGTTCCCAGGCAGGGAGGAGGTGATGCCTGAGAGGATGGCAGCGGCGACGATGGCCCCCACGCACTGGGCGATGATGTACATGAGGGCACGGAAGATGCTGATCTGGCAGCTGAGCAGCAGCCCCAGCGTGACAGCCGGGTTGAGGTGGGCGCCACTGATGTGACCCACGCTCTGTGCCAGCGTGGCGATGCTCAGTCCGAAGGCCAGCGACACCTTCACATTGTCCTGGACCACCGTCTGGTTGTTCCCCACCGGGTATTTGAAGCCCAGGGCAGAGCCGATGCTGATGAAGACAAAGAGGGTCGTGGCCAGGAACTCGGCCACCACTGCCCTCCAGAAGAGCTTCTTCTTGAACTCGCTGGCCATGCTGGCAGGGGGCTTGGCCTGAGACCGCTGCCGGGTGCTCAACTCCCTCTAAGAGCTGAGCCACAGCCTGGGCTGGGCCTATTTATAGGGCCGGGGGGCGGGGGGAGCACAAAGGGAGGAAGGCCTCTCTTCACTCCTGGCCCGCCCCACACCGCACGGACCTCCTCTGGATGGATGCAGACACGGCTCTGCTGTCCGCCTGCCAACTTTTTCCTTCCTCCTCTCCCCCTCCCTCTCTCTCTCCCTCCGCCCTCAGCCCTGCCCAGCCCAAGGAGGCAGGCAGGAGGCAGCCGTCGCTCTAATAGGCTTTGGGAAATTCTTCCAAGCTGGCCCCACTCAGGGGACCAGAGAAATCCAGGTGTCTCCGCCCTGTGTGCAAAGCTCAGGGGGTTCCTGAGGACACAGCCAGGTGCTCTGGAGTGGGCGGGGTGGGCGGGCTGGACTCAGTGGGTGGACGTTGCCCTCCCTGGAGGCAGGCACTATGATCCTGCTGGCCTGACATCCCCATCCCAATCCAGAGAGGCACTGGTCTGGAGTCCCTGGGCCCAGGGCTCCAGAGGGGCAGTCAGGGCCTCCCGCACGGCCACTGCATGCCATGTTAGGAATGTCCCAGAGTCCCCAGTCTCCCCGAGCCAGGCCTCTGTGGATGGGGCACAGAGGCATCAGAAGGTGCAGAGAGGTTGTCTGTGGCTGCCCTCCACGCTGTGGTTGGGGACAGGCCTGAGCTAGGCAGAGCTGTTAGAAAGCCGCTACCCTGGGAGCTCCCAAACTTCTCCAGAGCAATTTGAACCAATGATTTGTGGGCAGGTTGGTGAAGATGGGACAGTTTAGGATTTTCCTCTCAAGGCAGTCACACTGGCGGGTCACTGGGAAGGTGGAAGGAACGGCAGCCCCACCTGGCATTGGAAGGTGATGGAGAGGAGGGAGGGAGGGAGCAGGAGAGAAAGGGAGAGACAGAGATGCAGGCTGAGGGGGGGAGAAGAGACAGACAAGGAGAAAGGAAAGACGGTAGCCGGGAAATAGAGCAAAAGTGGAAGCGAAAGAGACAGACCCCCAACCAGAGACAGTGAGACAAGCAGGGCCAAGAGAGACAGAGAGAGCGCAGAGGGCTAGGAAAAGACAAACTGAAACAGGGAGATAGGACTGGACCCAGAGCCAAGAAGTAGAAAGGGAGAGATAAATGAGGAGAAGGAGAGAGCAGTAGGGGCCAGATGAGCCCCTGCAAAGGGAGGGGCCGAGGCCCTGCTGCGGACCCCCGCAGGCCCCCTGTGCCCTGGGCATCTCCAATCCAGAGGCCCAGCGCCAGCCAACAAACAAAAAGAATCCGGACTCTGGGGCCAGCAAGCTGTCAGGAATCCCTGGGCCTGGCCCACTTGCCTGCTGCATGGAACGTGCTGGAAGAGCCAGGCCCAGGAGGGAGGGTCCCCCTGCATCCCCTAGGGAGGGCCTGGGATGATCTGGGCTCTCCTCCCACCTCCTGCCTGCCCCACCACCGTCCTACTTGGAAGTGTTGGCATCTTCCCATTTATAGGCCTGGTGAGAGGACTTCTCTAAGTGTGCCTGGGGCAGGATAAGGATGAGTGGGTCTTATGCCTCTTGTCCAGGGGCCATCCTGCAGAGAATGACACCAGCCGTTACTGGCCACCCCTCTGCCCAGCTGTGGCCTGGCTCTCGGGGTGAACTGCCAGGGACCAGCCTGGTGTGTGTTTGCTGGGGCTGCAGGTGGGGATGACGCATTCCCCTAAGTGCCTATACAGGACGGTGGTGGCCAGCAGATCCTGCCTGCTCAGAGAGCCCGGGTGGCCGAAAGTCATCAGTACTTTCTTAGCTGTCCAGGAGAGGGAACTGGCCCTGCTGGGCTACTTCCTGGGCCCTCCTCTACATCCTTTCCTCTGAGGAACCCTGGCTCAGCATTCCAGGCTCTGGGAGGCTCCCTCACACCCCTGGCCCCTGGCCCTTGGCCCCACGCCCTGGCAGGGACATTGACCCACATGAGGAGTTCTCTGGTCAGTTCCAGGGGTGTCCAACCAGAGCTCTCTCTGCAGGGCTAGGATCCCCTCACCTTGAAGTTTTGGAAGGCAGACTGTTTCTCCTACAGACCTGGCTCCTGAGGGCAGGGGGTGGCACCCCTCAGACCAGAGTCCTCTGGAACACGGCCATTTCCCTTCAGGCCACAGGCTCCTGAGTGTCTCCCGCAGACCATGTCTACTGAGAGACATACACACCACCCTCCTCCTCCCCTCACCTGTCCCTGCCCTGCTCTGCTTGGTGCAGGGCTGTTATGAGGCTGGCGGGTGCTGGGACTCAGCCAAGAAGACTTGAGCAAAGAAGCAGAGGCAGAACTGGCACCAGGCCACAAGGAGCCACTGAACTCAGGCCAGTGTGGCCATGCAGAGTGGCAGAGACAGGAAAACAGGCCTGCGTGGACCCAGGCATGTCCCGTGTGTCCATGATGGTGTCCGTGGCTGGGTCAGCATCTGTGCAGCTGAGGACCCATGATTTGCTAGGGGGCCCATGTGGGTAAGACTCATCTGGGACTTACTAATTTATCTAACATATAGTTGGATAAATGTTTAGTGTGTGTCATGTGCCAGACATTGCTCTGGGTACAGGGGAGACAGCCACGAGCCAGACAGACCAGCTCCTGTTCACATGCAGTTTCCATCTTGGTGTGAGGGCCCGCAGGCTAGGTGAGGACACGCTGGCTGATGATCGACGTATTGTGGAGTGTGTGTGTGTGTGTGTGTGCGCGCTCAGCAGAAGCCCCTGCTCTGCACTGGGGCAGGAGGCCAGGGGGATCAGGGCGAAGTGGTCAGGCAAAGCACTTTTGCCCAGGCAGGTAGGTGCCCACCAATCTCAGGAGGCTATGAGGGTCCTCAGGGTGCCACTCCACCTCCCCCTGTGTCTCCCACCCTCTCCCCCTTGTGAGTGTGGCCTCTGCCTTTAATACCACCATTACGGCTCCATTCTTTTGAAGGAAGGCATGGCTGTCAGCAGGAGGCGCCACCAGAATGCAGGCACAGCCAGGAATGCCGATACGGAGCTCATGTGCCCACCATCTCCGAGGGGCCCTGTGGCCGTCACCTGGCCATGTGGATAAAAAGGGGAAAGGCTTGCCGCTGCAGCCCCAGGCCCAGGGATGTCTCCAACCCCTCCGCCTCCTTCTCTCTGATCTGCCACAAATCCAGGCCGACCAGAGGAGGAAGGAAGGAAGAAAGGACACAGTGTCCAGCTGGGGCCTATTTCCTGCAACCCCAGAAGGCTCAGATTGTAAGTGACTTGCCAAGGAAAGGCAGAGCTGGCACTAAAACTCAGGACGCACCCATCCCAGAGCCCAAATGCAGTTCTCTGCCCGCCTGTCAGGAAGGGCCCCCGATGGCCTGGTTACCAGACAGAAAGCCCAGTACAAAATCTGGGGGCTGCAGGCCCAGAGAGGTGCCAGGATAGGGTAGAGGGGAGGGAGGGAGGAGGGGACAGCCTCCAACAACCATGTATAATTGGGGTGGTGGGGCAGGAATGGAAGCACCAAGAGGTGCTTGGGCACCAGAGGAGCTGAGGGCAGCCAGAGCCATCCCTGTGATTCCAGTGAGCCCTAGGAGACTGGGCTCCAGGGCAGGTGCTGTGTGCAGCCCAGCTCTCTTCCAGGACTTCCTGACTTGGCAGGTGCTGTCCCCTCGCCCTCTGCTGGCTCCTGCGTCCTCCCATGGACTCGGGCCGAGCCAAGCTAAATAAAGGGGCTGCCCCCACCCCCACTTCTGAGCCCTGGGCGGGGCTTAAGGCCACTGAGGCTGGGCACTGCCTGGCCCAGCTGACAGCAATGGTCTCGGCAAAGGCTTTTCCAGATGTGCCTCATTCCTGACATGCCTGGGATACCCATGTTCCAGCCAGAGCTGGCTGTTCCCAGGACTGTCTGGGCCCCATCTCCCAGTGGGCTTCATCCGGAGGAAGGTGGACGGAGCCTCGGGTGTTGGCTGAGGGTCCAGACCTTGGGTGTGGCTGAGGTTATCACTGGCCAGAAGCTTCTGCTAAGTGCAGGGTAGAGGGGCCAAGGCGGGATGGACCATCCCTCTGGGGCCAGCAGGGATTTCCCACCCACAGGCCTGGCTGGGGGAAACAATGACTTCATTCCCTCCAGGAGGGCCACCAGGAAGATGGAGCTTGGGGTAGGAGGGGACTCAGACAGCAGACTGGTCCGGACCATCTAGTCACCATCAGCTCGCCCACAGCTTGGATGAATTTTCCAGAATCATTCAGGCTTTCCTGAATTGGGGCAGAGAACCCTGATGGAGGGTGGGAAAAAAGGACCCAGTTCCCGTGGGTACTAGAAAGGAGGTGGTAAAAAATCAGAAAATGCTCCTCCCAGTAAATCCGTCCCAACTGACCAGTGGCTCCTGGCTCTGCTCAAAGATCCTGCACAGGGCATCCGCTGCCATCCCACTCCTGACTGACCTGCCGGCCCTGGCTCTCAGGTCACCCTGAGAGGTGGTGCAGACACAGGCCTGCACCCACAGGAGGCCACTGGCCATGGACCAGTCTACAGTGGTCCTTTGCATGAGGCAAGGCCAGCCCTCTCCAAGCCTGGGGGAGCAGAGGAGGGGCCCAGGCCCAGAGCACACAGACCCAGAAAAGAGACAGGATGGCCCCAGGGTCTCTCAAGTTCCTCTGCCCGGAGCTCTCCACTGGCCATCCTTTTGAGGCTCTCAACCCCTTCCTGCTCTAGACAGAGGCTCTGGCTCCATGCCCCAGGCTGGCAGTGCCTGGTTGCTGGCACCCACACTCTCCTTTCTGCCATGGCGCCGTTGCCCTCCTCCCCAGCTGCAGCAGCCCCTCCTGATCCCTCCTCCACAACAGAACCCTCGGTGAAGGTCAAGGCCGTGCTCACCCCAGGCCCAC
This sequence comes from Theropithecus gelada, assembly GCF_003255815.1. Taxonomy (NCBI): domain Eukaryota; kingdom Metazoa; phylum Chordata; class Mammalia; order Primates; family Cercopithecidae; genus Theropithecus; species Theropithecus gelada. The sequence continues at coordinate 81,918,009 of NC_037670.1, forward strand.
AGTCCCCAAAGCAGGGCCTAGGCCTCTGTGTTCCTGCCCACCGTGCCCTGTGGCAGAGCTGAGCACAGGGCTGGGCATGGAGGGGGTTATCCTGGTGGCATCTGCTGACTGTCTCAATCCCCCGAGAGAAGAGATAGGCACCCACCTCTCAAAGCCAGTGAATTCCTCCCTGTCTGATAGATAATTCCTGAACATTTAGGTGTCACACAATCTCTCTTAAATCAAAAGCGGATTTAGCGGGCCACCAGTGATTCACCAGAGCTGGAACAATTTAGTAATTTTCTAGGCTACTGCCTCCCATGCACTTCTCCTCTCCCTGCCCCCAGCCCCTCCTCACCCCGCCGCTGCCTGCCCTGAGCACTGGCCAGGCTTACTGTCCTAGGGGTGCAGGGATAATATTGTACCCATTTCTTTATGGAAAGCATAGTTTTCTGATGTTTTACCATCAACTCTCCAGCAATGGTCCCTGCTTGATGCCGTAGAGGATGAGCCACAGAGACAGGATGGGAAAAAGTTGCCATCAGCCAGGCTGGGGTCTGTGAGGGCTTGAGGTGCCACATTCAGGGACGGGGCAGAGATTTGAGAGTCGGACTGAACTCTCAGAATGAGGGTGTCCTGAGGAGACTGGGCCTACTTCCACCCCAATTCTGTGGGAAGGAAGTCCAGAAAGGAGTGAAGTCACATTTTCCCCAGTCCTGCCCTGAGGGTGAGGAATCCCTACTGGCCTGAAAGGGCAGGCATTCCTCACTTGCAGAAAAAGCTGGGGGTGGCATCTGTGCCAGGCTGCCAGCCCACACCCTTAGGGAGGGCAGGGCAGGACAGGGGCTCTGCCTGGAATGGCCTTGGCGCTGTGGGGCCCTGGAAAGAAGCGTCATGTATCTAAGTGGCTTTGGAGCACATCCTCACGCCGAGCTCCGCCTCTCTCCTGGGCCCCAGCAGCCTCCATTCTGCTCTTCCTGCCTTGGGCTCCCTCGGAAGTCTCCCACATCGGCCTGTTAGGTTATAAAGCACCAGGATTGGGAGAAGGGGTCAGATAGCACTGGATCTCACGCCCTCCTCTGGTGCCTGGGAAACTGAGGCTCGGGGAGTTTTCTGGTGGGGCAGGGTGGAGCCAGGCTGGAACCCCTGGTCTCCAGTCCTGCCTGGCCTGCTCTGCCTGCCACACCCAGCCTCTTCCTCCTTCCTTCTCTGCTTAACAAGAGGCCACCTCCTCCTCAAGCTGCAGCAAGGACTCAGAAAAGTGCCCTCCCTGACCAGGAACCAAGAGGCCTGGGCAGCCAAAAGGAATCCACAGGAGACCCTGCCTTTTACTCTCCCAGTCCCCCAGCACCTGACGTTTTTGCATCTCCAATCAAGGCCTGAGCCAAGATAGAGGCCTGTCAACCCCTCATTGACACTGCAGTCCCTGAAGAGTCAGCAGCCACTGCCTCATGGCTCTGGGCCATCTGCTGGCCTTTTGCGGTTCTCATGCTCCCCTTCCCCACCCCCTCCCACTCCGCACCTCCAGCCAGGTGTCCCCACAGGGAGTCTCTGGGCGCTGGACTCTCGGTTCACTTCTTCTTCTCCTGGAGGCTCCCATGACAAATGTCCCCCTGGAATGAGTCCCACCCTGTCATTGGTGGCTGCTGCCTCTGCCACCTCTCACTGCATCTTCGTTGGCTCTGTCTCCTCCTGAGAGCGCCGTGGCCACTGACACTGCTCCCACTGCCTCCTGGCCCAGTCTGATTTTCTGGGAGCCCTTGCCTCCTCCGGATTCAAGCCAGCTGCTTCAAAGGCCAAAGCTTCCCTGGCTTCTTCGGCGTTCCCAGCATGCAAAGCCCAGTGAGTTTCAGCTGAAGAAACAGATGCCCTGCCTGGAACAGTCTCGTTTCCCTCCTGGGCCCAATGGTGGAATGGCCTAGATGCAAGTGGCCCCAGAGCTTTGGTGAAATTCCTTCTTTACTGTGCTCAGGGCTGTTCAAACAGGCCTCACCATCAGGATTCATACATTCATCTTGATGCCAGTGCAATTGTAAAATTGAATTTTGAATGTCTTAATGTCTGGAGGAAAGGGGCCATGAAGGCCAAAGAACCCTGGCACACAAAAGTCAATGTGGCCCGCTGCCACCACCACCACCAGCCAGCAGTGCCTAGGGCGGGACTGAGATGGGCACACTCCAGCTGTGCTCAGACGGACCGTGCAACAAGCTCCAGGTGGTAGGTGGGTCCCTAATCCTCTCCTCCCTCAGGATGGGTCCGCAGTCCCTGCCGCAGGCCCTGCCAAGTCACAACCAGGCAATGGACCTGGTAATAGGCCTGGTTATCCCTTCCTCCACCTCTGACAGTGCATGGGCTTCATGTACACACAAACTCATACTTGCACACACACGTGCACATGCATGGACAACACACATCTGCACACACATGATGCACCACCACGTTTCACACCTGTACATGTGTGCACACACATACAAACGTGTGTGCCTGAACATACACATGTGAGGACACGCGTGTGCATACCTGCACACATGGAGTAATACACATTGTGGTCACTATCACCCTGCCACCTCTGAAGCCCTGTGCCATGTACACTGTGGCCTCCACTACCTGCAGCCCTGAGCCTGTCTCTCTGGCCCCTCTGAGTGCTCACAGCGGTTGCCACTTGGCTGCCCCTCATCCAGGGACCTCCGTCACCTTCTGTCGTCCCCGAGAACTGAGTTTAAATGGCAGAAGAGAAGCTATGGGTGTTCCTGTGACTGCATTGCTTCCTGGGCCCCCTCTTGGGGACACTCTACTTTGCTATGTGTGTCCTGGTCTCTATCTCCAGACAGTACCCCGAAGCCTGAGTAAGGCAGGGGCTGGGCCTGACCCAGTTCTCTACGCACAGCCAGGTGGGGAGCAGGCTCCGTGTGCAGGCAGCTTGGGAAGGTGTTCAAAGCTGAGCGGGACCTGCCATCTGCCAGTCCACCAGGCACTGTTAGGAAGGTATGCTAGGCCACCAAGAGGAGGGATGGGGCAGGGCATCTGTGGGACAGTGCCCCTTCGGTCTTTCTCCCCTAGGATGTCGTGGGAAGGGGCTGGGGTGGGTGAGGCCTAGAAGGGTGGAAGGAAGGGTGGGCAGGGCCTACCATTGCCCCTGTCCACCCAGAGACCCCCCTCCCTCTGACGTCCATCTGGCAAATCTATTCATGTGAAGCCAACATTCCTGGAGCCCACAGGGCCAGCAAGATCATCTCACATGGGCAGATCACTGTCTCACCTAATGAGAAAATGATGACATGGTCCCCTGCCCTGGGCCTGTCTCAGCCAGCTCCAGTTCCCCAGCCTCACCCCAGCACACACACCTCCTGCTTTGTGATGTTGCTCTACAGGTATGCAGGTCCTGGGAAGCCACCTCACAGGCCCCCCATGCCACGTCCTCCAGGCCCTCCTGTCGCCAGAGCATTGGAACATCACAGCAGCAGGATCTGCAGGCCTTTGCAACCTCATTGCACCAAAGTAAATTGAGGCCATGGGCTCAGGTAACTTTCCCAATGTCGTACACAGTGAACTAGTCTCCACCTACTCCTCCCCAGCCCCACAAACAGTAAAGTGGCCCCCGGCAGGGCATGCAGCAGAGCACAGGACTTGCCTCATGACTGAGGCAGGACCCATGTCCCTACTTCCTCCCTGAACACCCCACTCCAGGCTGGCATCAAGGGGGACCTTGAAGAGCCAGAGCCAGATGGGGTTAGGGCCGCAGAGCCTGGAACTCAGGAAGCCTGGGTCTCCATGCCAGGCCCAGGCCCATGAAGAAGGCTAAATACAGTACTAGCAGCAGCCTGGGTGCGGGAAATGAGGGTCCCTCCCCAAGCCTTTGGTGTTCGAGAACCAGAGGCTTTGGAAGTGGCCATTTTTTAGGGTCAGCCAAGACAGAGGGGCCTGCCAGGCCTGTATCAAGGGTCTGCCTTCGTCTCCTGCCCATCCCTACCCACTGAGCCTGAGGATGGGTGGACAGAGGAGGCCCAGGCCCTGGGTTTGAAGGCTGGAAGGGGGCCCAGACTCACAGACACCTAGAGTGGTGGGGAGGAGCTGATCAGGAGGGCAGAAGTCACAAAGCCTTCCAGGAGGAGGCAGAGCTTGGAGTCATCTTGCAAAGGTGGCCTGGGAGTACACATGATCAGACTCCGGAATCCCCTGGATGAATCCCTGCCAGAGGGCCACTAACCTCCATGTGGGTGTTCCCCTGGTGGGGCCCTGGTCATTTTCCTGGGAAGCCGGTCCCACCGTGGGCCAGCTCTGAAGGCTGCTCCTTACATGTGGCTTCCGGGAACTCAGCCCCCGTCCCAGTGCTGCCCTACAGGCTGCAGATCCAACATTTCCTGCACCGTCCACCTAGTGGCAGCTCTTGGAGCAGAAGCGGGACTAAGGACCCACTCCCTGGGGCTGCAGCTCCTCAGGTCGACCACTCCCAGGTCTCTCGGGCCCTCCTTGTTCCTGCCTCATCCTGGCGACAGTACCTGGGCCTGGTGTGACCACACTATGATGCCCCACTCACCAGGAGTGACCAAGAGCAGAACCGTGAGGGCGCAGTGCCATAGGAGGGTCAACTTAGTCTGTGAGGGATCAGCCAGCTCCTGGAGGGTCCCTATCCTGGGGCATAAGCTCACTATCTTTCTCATCCCTACAGACCACAACACAGAGAGTCCCCTCCCACAGCCTTCAGTCACTGACCCTGCCGGAGCAGAATGAGGGGCAAAATCAGAGCAAGGGCTGGTTTGGAAGGGATGGGGCTTGAAGGGGTGGGGCTTGAATGGGGTGGGGTTGGGCTTGACAGGGCTTTGTGGGAGGACCCTGGTAGGGAAATCGGGATAGAAAAGGGGAAGAAGCATCACAGGTCTTATTTCATGCAACTTTGATTTTAAAAGTTTTTGGGGGGCCGGGCGCGGTGCCTCACGCCTGTAATCCCAGCACTTTGGGAGGCCAAGGCGGGCGGATCACGAGGTCAGGCGATCGAGACCATCCTGGCTAACACGGTGAAACCCCATCTCTACTAAAAATACAAAAAAATTAGCCGGGCGTGGTGGCGGGCACCTGTAGTCCCAGCTACTCGGGAGGCTGAGGCAGGAGAATGGCGTGAACCCGGGAGGCGGAGCTTGCAGTGAGCCAAGATTGCGCCACTGCACTCCAGCCTGGGCAAAAGAGCGAGACTCCGTCTCAAAAAAAAAAAAAAAAAAAAAAAAAGTCTTTGGGGATTCCATCAGTGCTTCTCAGACTATAATGTGAGCATAAACACCTGGGGGTATTGTTAAAGTGCAGACTCTGATTCAGTAGGGCCGTGTGGGGCCTGAGATTATGTATTTCTAACAAACGCCCAGGCAATGCCAATGCTGCTGCTCCCAGAACCACACTTTGAACACTAAGGGACTGAATTACAAGAAAAACTCCTAACAACAATCTAGTGAAAATAAAACCAAAGAGAGGAAGGAAGCTGCTCGTGGCACCAGAGACAGATTGCCATTGAGCATCACTTTCCATCTGTGCTTCCTGGAAGTCATGGCAAGAAAGAAAGAAGTATTTACCAACTCTTACTCTCTGATAACAGAGACCACTGCCTGTCATCAATAGGAAGTCTTTTCCCCAATTCTGGCCATCCAGGGAATTGATCCAGCAGAGATTTGAAAAGCCAGCGGTAGCAGGGCTTTCGATGGAAAGGACTCAGAGCGGGCACCACAGTAGGGTGAATCCCTGATGCGGAGTCGTCATGGTTCTGATAACACAGTGCCCGGTGCCCCGCCTGAGCTAGTGCCAGGGTCAATGCCCATAGGAACCATCCTTCTACCACTTACTGGCTCAGGCACTAGTGGACTCAAATGGCCCTGCCAATGGAGGAACCCTGGAGCTGTGATGCTCTACCATGCAGCCCTGGTGTGTAGGGGTGGGCAGCGGGGACCAGGCCTGAGCCACAGGAAGGGGTGAGGTGGATCTCTGGGCAGCGGAAGAGCCCCACCTCTTTCCAGTAATCGGGAAAGGCTTCCTGGAGTAGGGAACATGGCAGACAGATTTGTTTGTATAAAGGAAGGGAGGTGGTTTGGGGAGAGGAGGGTCCAAGCAGAAAGAGGGCTAGGAGGGGTGGGCTTCTAGCCACAGCAGGAGCAGGGGAGGTTCCCTCATTGCCCCTCTCCCCACGGTTGGCTCTGACTCTCAGGGAGGAGCTGGTGGAGCGGGGATGGCATGCTGCCGCCAGGATGTGGCCACGTGAGCCTGTCTTCTCTGCATAGCCTGAACTGGAGCCACGGAGATGCTCTGCTTCCCACTCCTGCGTTGGTGCAGATGAGGAGGACAGGCTCTGCCTCGGGAGCACCGGGCTGGGATGCAGAGGTAAAGATGTAGGGGCTCTGCCCTCAGGGAGTCCTACACCACCCAAGTCCGTCCAAGTGGGAGCCAGGGCTGAATGAGAAGCTCAGACAATGAGGGCTTCTGAAGACAACCGTGAGCATAGCCACGAGCAGGGGAGACCTGGCAACCTCGTGCCATGAGGCCCTGGGGAAGTCACTGCCCTGGCCTGGGTTGTTCACGCCTAAAATAGGTTTATTCTTATGACAGACCAGCCCAAGAGGCCTTGGGCATCATCGTGGCCTCAGGCAGGTGTCAGGGTGAGCACTGCTGAGTCCCACAGGTCTTCCCCACTCTCAGCCTTCCCCACTCTCACTTCTCAGGGACACGTGCCTCTCTTCCCAGCCTCCTTTGTGGAGACAGCAACGTGCAGGACCCAAACAACTTTCCAGAAAAGGAAATGGAAAATCCTTAGACAAATAAACCCAAGGTGTGTCTGCCTTAGCTGGGAAGAAGGAAAAAGTGCTTGGCATTTTCTGTCGTGGCTTAGGGGCAATAGGAAGTGGGTTTTGCAGGAGGCGCTGGGGCCGCGTCACGTCCCCGGGCTGGCTGCCTTCTAGGTGGGCCAGACAGGGGCACTGACCCATTTCTCCCTCCGGACTACTTGTCAGGGGTGAGGGGAGGGGTCTGAATTGAAGGAAAGGCTGGGCTCTCACACAATAGCACACGGGTATAGAAACCAAGACACTCACAGATTTTTCCAGAGTCCCCAAAGTAAGTCTCAGGAAATAAAGGAAGATAGGACAGGAGGGGCTCCAGGAAGCCCCACCCTCTCCTCTGCCCTGCTTGGGGGCCTTCCAGAATCCCAGCAAATCCTCTGGGAGGCAAGGAACGAGCAGGGAGAGCTTGGGCACCTGCCATCTGTTAGCCTCAGGCCCTGAGCAAGCACCCGGCTGGTTGAGCCTCAGTTTCTTTATCTGTCACCAAGGAGGTATGAGTGCCAGGCTCGTTAGGGGCTGCACACAGTGTCTGCCCCTGTTGCCCTCCATCTCAGTCTCAGAAGTGGTCACTGCTGGGAATGCTGGCCCAGCCGCTGTGCAGTGCCTCCTCATCAATCACCTTCTTTCACAAGCAGGGAACCAAAGCCCAGAGTGGGGAGGAACAGCCTTAAGGGGGCAAGCAGAGAAGAAGCCATTTATCAAGCTGACCCAGGAGCAGCTGTGGGGCCTGGAGAGCCAGAGAAAGGAGAAGAGGACCTTGCCTTTCAGGGCTGGGTTTGGAAAGGTACAGGGAGGGACTGACTTCCAGGGGTCAGTACACAGAGACAATGCCCAGCAGGCCTCACTGCATCACAGCATCTCATACGGTCACCCTTCCTGACTCTCACTGAGGTGAACTTGCCCCAACCCCTGCACCCTCCTATCAGCTCATGGCAAAAGAACCAACACTTACTGGGCACCTACTAAGCGCCAGGCGCTCTTCTAGGCAACTTACACTTAATCCTCACACCAATCTTATAAAGTTTATGCTGTTATTATTCCCATTTTACAGACAGGGAACTGAGGCTCAGAAAGGTCACTGTGTGTGTGTGTGTTTTGTAACTTAGCTAAGGTGACACAACTGAGAGGTTGGAGCTAAGATCTAAACTCAGGTGGTCCAAATTCCAGTACAAGCTTGTAACCACTCCATCATCCAACCCAAGCCCCTTTTCTCACAGCCCACACCCCATGGTAGGTTCAGCAAGGATCCCCAAAACCAAGAGAGAGAGAATGGCAGACAGACTTGGGCCCCTGATCCACAGGTCCAGGACAAGGGCCCACAACAACAGCAGACACAGGAAGAGCTATGGGTCTCTATTCTGGGGCTGGAAACTCGCTTTCCTGCCTAATAAGAGATTTCTGGTTCCTAGGAGATAAACAGTCTCCATAATGCCAACTGGGACCACCAAGAGCTGGGGAAACTAAGTCTCTCCGTGGGCAGGGGCCCTCCTCAAGGCCCCCTAGGGACTGAAAATCATCCTGCCAGCCAGGCTGTCTTCCGCAATTGACTTGGAGGTGGGAGCCAGCCAGTCCAGTCCAGCTGGCCCAAGGTCACCAATGGCATGGAAAACAATAGGCAGTGGGTCCAGCCATGGCCAGAGTCAGAACAAAGCCCTGGGCACTTCCTCGAATTGAGGCCCCCTCCTTCATGGCGTGCCAAGGCAGGGGGGCAGAGGAAGCCTTCCTTCATCATGTGGCAGGGATGTTTTGCAAAGATGCTCTCGGGAGAGCTGCAGCCACCAGTGCTGACAGAGGAGTAGGCAGAGGGAAACGCTGCTGGAGGCGAGATCTGCCTGCCAGGAAGCAGGGAAGAGAGCAGGGACTTGGGTACGGGTTCATGGACCCACCACCTTGCTCCTTTGGTTGAAGCTCTAAAAGGCAGGATGTCTCTGGGAGGCCAGCACAGGAGGATCGCTTGAGCTCAGGAGCTCAAGAACAGTCTGGGCAACAGAGAAAGACCTTGTCTCTACTTAAATAAATTTAAAAATTAGCGAGGCATGGTGGCACACACCTGTAGTCCCAGCTACTTGGGAAGCTGATTTAGGAGGATTGCTTGAGCCCAGGAGCTCAAGGCTGCAGTGAGCTGTGATTGTGCCACTGTACCTCCAGCCTGGATGACCCTGTCTCAAAAAAAAAGAAAAAAAGAAAAAAACGGCCGGGCGCGGTGGCTCAAGCCTGTAATCCCAGCACTTTGGGAGGCCGAGACGGGCGGATCACAAGGTCAGGAGATCGAGACCATCCTGGCTAACACGGTGAAACCCCGTCTCTACTAAAAAAT